>NC_029781.3:64917669-64919036 GCF_000817695.3 Arachis duranensis
AAAATGCTTAGGATTGATCTCAAACTTGTTGGAGTCAATTCCTATGCTTTTGTACCTTTGAAAACAAGTTTTTAAACCATTTGGCTAGCATCGAATTGCAAGATGTGCATCAAAACATTTTGTGAGTGTGTGTTTGAGAGATTTAACATTTGGTTCTTAACAAGAAGTTACCTAAGTCCTAAGACTCTATACATGTCTTCAAAAGTTGTGGACTTGAGTTTCTTGTTGTTGTTGTGTTTGCTTTCAACTCTTCATGTTTGTTCATTTAAGATATTTGTTGATTTGTCCTTTCATGTGGTTTGTTGGTTTGTCATTCATCAAAACCTACGAATACAAACTTTGCATACAAGCAATCATGATTTACAATTTCCCCCTTTTTGATAATGACAAACCAATTTTGAGGATATATAAATGATTTTGAAAGCAACTGTAATGCACTTTCCTTTATAGAAAACTTTTGCAAGAGTTCCCCCTAAGTATGTCCATTTGTTCCTTTAAGAGGGTGCTTATCAAAAAAAAATTTTGGTATCAAAGTTTTTGCTTTAGCGGAAGTCTTTTTGAAATCATTGTTTTGCAAACTTTTTCTTTCCTTTTCAAATCCTCAAACTTTTCTCCCTTTTCAAATCTTCAAATATTTCAAATCTTTAAATATCCTCAACCTTTTCTTCCCCCTTTTGACATTATCAAAAAGAAGAGATTTTGATTTCCTTTCTTTTTATATATGATAAACATGCATAATTCCCCCTAAAGAAGTGAAATATATCAAAGCATGCATATTAACTTAAAATAGGAGTACCAAGCCTATTTTGAGTCATTTACTGAAAAAGCATACAAGCAATAATCATTAAACAGATATTAAAGTATTTAAACCATAAGAGAAAACCTTAGCTTACTAGGAGTTAGTTTAACAGTTCATATGATCAATTAAACATAAAGCGAAAAAAAATGACTTGATGAAGAGGGGATAATCAATCTTGGTCTTCATTATCATCACTATTCTCTTCATATGGTAGGTGGATGCCGAAATGCTCATATAAGTCATCAAGACGACGATCCAAGCGACCAGTGCGATGAGACACACGACGATTAAGTGCTTCAAGTTGCCTACCATGATCAACTTCAATCCTTTGGATGTTTTGGTTGATGGATTGTAATTCTCTCATTACATCAACCAAGGAGGGTGGTTCTTGAGCTTGAGGTGCTTGTGGAGGAGCTTGCTCTTGAGGATCTTGCTCATCAACATTTCTTCTTCCCATTTTATTGAGAAGATGAGGGTTGATACAAGATTGGGGTGGTACTTCCTTGGCAATCTCATTTGATACATCAATACCAACATAATCAAAGACTTTAGACCATAGGCAAAGGAA
>NC_029781.3:64919371-64920337 GCF_000817695.3 Arachis duranensis
TA
Source organism: Arachis duranensis (assembly GCF_000817695.3). Lineage (NCBI taxonomy): Eukaryota > Viridiplantae > Streptophyta > Magnoliopsida > Fabales > Fabaceae > Arachis > Arachis duranensis. The sequence goes on from NC_029781.3 coordinate 64,919,374, forward strand.
CTCTTAATTTGAACAAAATCCATGAGACCTTGATGAACTAGAATAGCCTTAAGATTATCAAAATTATGAGTGGCAAGAAGGGTCGGATCCAAATACCTCGGAGGAATTTCCTTTCTTCCGGCGAGTTTTTCCTCATAGAATTGAAGATCTTCATTAGAAGCAAAGTACCTTGCCAAAGGATGATTACTTGGAGGTGGAACCACACTTGAAGAACCTTTTGACTTCTTCATGGTTCTCTTGATTCTAGGCATTGTTGATGATGTTGTTTTATGGGTTTTGTAGAGGAGAAAGTGGGGACTTCAAATATGTAGTTTGTTTGTAGTGGGTATCAAGATTTTGTGAGTTGTATGAAGGTATGTGTGAGTTTGTTGTGGAGGTTATGGAGGTTTGAATGTGGGGATATGAGTTGTGAGGTTGAAGATGATGAAAAATGGGGGTTTAGGTTTTCAAAAAATGCCAAAATCATGTGTCTTTGTGTAATTTGGGCGAGTTTGCATCGATGCAATAGGCTTTGCATCGATGCACATAGCACGTCGTGTGCTTTGCATCGATGCAAAGGGCTTTGCATCGATGCACATAGTACGTCGTGTACTTTGCATCGATGCACATCTTGGTTGCATCGATGCAACATGCATCATTTGCCCAAAAACTCCAAGATTTCATCCTTTGGAGGTTCTTTCTTCAACCCATTGAGTTCCATCATGTATATACTGACTCTAACCCATTATAAACTTCAATTTATTGATCCTCCAGTGTTTATAGTCTTCAAATTCTTCAACCTACCTCAAGATTGATTACTCATTCATCAACTCATAAACCTGCAAAACAAAGGCCAATTGGATATCTCCAATGCTTAAGTTAGTAATAGATAAAAAAAATAGCGACATGAATACAATGAATTTTAAGCAAATCATATTAGATTAGAATCCAAGATACCAAGTTCATTTCGGATGTTAAAAAAACT
>NC_029781.3:64921016-64923152 GCF_000817695.3 Arachis duranensis
CTTTGATGCTGAAATTTGAATTTTCAGCTAGGTTGCATCGATGCAAGCATCTTTGCATCGATGCAACAAGTCGTTGCATGCTTTGCATCGATGCAAGATAAGTGTGCATCGATGCAAACCTCAAAGAACGGTTTAAAAACACTTTAAAATGCTTAGGATTGATCTCAAACTTGTTGGAGTCAATTCCTATGCTTTTGTACTTTTGAAAACAAGTTTTTAAAACCTTTTGGCTAGCATTGAATCATCAAAACATTTTGTGAGTGTGTGTTGAGAGATTTAACATTTGGTTCTTAACAAGAAGTTACCTAAGTCCTAAGACTCTATACATGTCTTCAAAAGTTGTGGACTTGAGTTTCTCGTTGTTGTTGTGTTTGCTTTCAACTCTTCATGTTTGTTCATTTAAGATGTTTGTTGATTTGTCCTTTCATGTCGTTTGTTGGTTTGTCATTCATCAAAACCTACGAATAAAAACTTCGCATACAAGCAACATGATTTACAACATGATATGCGGACTCGATGGTAGATGGTTCAATTTGAGAAACAAAAGCACTATATGCAAATAAATTTCTAAAAGTGGATCGAGTTGTTACCCCTTTCGAAACATCACCAATGATGTTGTCTAGAGGATGATCCTTTGAAGTACGTCAATCCTTTGGAAGTGCATTTATTTGTGCTTGTGATGGTTCAATTTCTTCAACTTGAACACTTTCCTTTGTTGAGCTTGTAGAGGCTTCATTTAACTCTTTTTCTTTGTCTTCACCATTCAAATTTAGTGAACCAAGGTTTTCTACATTTTTGTCAAAATCTTTTCTAGCACAACAATGGTTAGTTTCATCAAAAGCAACATGAATACTTTCTTCTATAGTCATGATGCGTTTATTATATACTCTAAAAGCTTTGCTAGTTAGAGAGTAGCCTAAGAAGATTCCTTCATCAGCCTTAGCATCAAATTTGCCTAAATTATCTTTTCCATTATTTAGAATAAAGCATTTACAACCAAAGACGTGAAGGTGGGAAATATTTGGCTTTCTTCCTTTGTACAATTCGTACGGTGTTTTCTTGAGAATAGGTCGAATGATAATCCTATTCATAACATAACACGCGGTACTAACCGCATCCGCCCAAAAGTACTTAGGAATATTAGCCTCATTGAGCATAGTTCTCGCCATTTCTTCTAAATGACGATTTTTCCTTTCAACCACACCATTTTGTTGTGGTGTTCTAGGAGAGGAAAAATTATGCTCAATGCCATTTTCTTCACAAAAAGTTTCAAAAAGATTGTTTTCAAATTCTCCACCATGATCACTTCTAATAAATGATATATGCAAATTCTTTTCATTTTGAATAACTTTGGCTAATCTTTTGAATGCTCGAAATGCATCACTCTTGTTTGCTAGGAACAAAGTCCATGTAAATCGAGAGTAATCATCAACAATAACTAAAGCATAGTAATTGCCACCAAAGCTCATAGTCCTAGAAGGACCAAATAAATCCATGTGCAAAAGTTGTAATGGCCTTGTTGTTGAAACAATGCTTTTGGATTTAAAAGAGGCCTTTACTTGTTTTCCCTTTTGACATGCATCGCAAAGGACGTCTTTTTCAAAACGTAACTTTGGTAAGCCAATTACTAACTCTTTAGAGACCAACTTATTAAGATGGTCCATGTTAGCATGAGCTACTCTACGATGCCATAACCAAGTTTCATCATTTTTACTAACAAGGAATTTCACATCATTTGAGGAAACTTCATTTAGATTAAACATGTATACATTGTCAACACGGTGCCCAATTAGCACAATTTCATTAGTGTCTTGCCTTTTTATCAAACAACATTTTAAATCAAAGGTGACTAAGTTTCCTTTGGCACAAAGTTGGCTAACACTAATGAGATTATGTTTGAGACCTTTGACAAGTATAACATTATCTATGGAGGTAGAAGAATTTTTACCAACTTTTCCAACGCCGATTACTTTGCCGGTGTTGTTGTCTCCATAGATCACGTTTCCTCCATTTGTAGGCTCTATTGCGGTGAACTTTGATTCATCACCGGTCATGTGTTTGGAGCATCCACTATCAACATACCAATTTGTATCCTTAACTCCAACACGTACCTACAAAATAATTAAAATTGGGATT
>NC_029781.3:64925264-64925711 GCF_000817695.3 Arachis duranensis
AAATACCTTTGATTCTTTAACGTGGTCGGTTCCTTCGTAAGTGATTTGGAGTTTATCCCAAATCTCTTTAGCGGTTTCACATGTAGAGATCTTCATATAATCATGCTCGTTAAGTGCACAATGAATGAAGTTGATGGCTTTATCATTCATTGCCACTTTCTTCCAATCATCGTCACTATATTCATCTTCTCCTTTCGGTACTTGCTTTAAGACGGAGACTCCTTCTTCTTTGGCGCTTGTTGTCTTTGTTGGAATATGATTTCCATTCTCAATAACTTTCCAAATCCTCACATCTTGAGAACGGATCCAAATTCTCATCTTATTTTTCCAATAAGAGTAATTTGTTCCGCTAAAAAGAGGAGGTCTAGCGGTTGAGTTACCTTCACTAGTGTTGTTGTTGTTAAAGCCTGTGCTTGCCATGATCTTTTCCCTTAAACGGTTAAGTCT
>NC_029781.3:64926527-64928580 GCF_000817695.3 Arachis duranensis
CAGCTAGGTTGCATCGATGCAAGCATCTTTGCATCGATGCAACAAGTCGTTGCATGCTTTGCATCGATGCAATATAAGTGTGCATCGATGCAAGCCTCAAAGAATGGTTTAAAAACACCTTAAAATGCTTAGGATTGATCTCAAACTTGTTGGAGTCAATTCCTATGCTTTTGTACCTTTGAAAACAAGTTTTTTTAAAACCTTTTGGCTAGCATTGAATCATCAAAACATTTTGTGAGTGTGTGTTTGAGAGATTTAACATTTGGTTCTTAACAAGAAGTTACCTAAGTCCTAAGACTCTATACATGTCTTCAAAAGTTGTGGACTTGAGTTTCTTGTTGTTGTTGTGTTTGCTTTCAACTCTTCATGTTTGTTCATTTAAGATATTTGTTGATTTGTCCTTTCATGTGGTTTGTTGGTTTGTCATTCATCAAAACCTACGAATACAAACTTTGCATACAAGCAATCATGATTTACAGATTGTTGAGTGAAGTGTGAAGTTTGGATTTTGTTCCCCATGAAAATCTTGAGAGGGTAGCCAAGGAAGATGTTGCCACCCGCCATTCGACATATGAATTAAATTTTGGACGTAAAAATGAAATAGGGAGGAAGAAGTGGGATTGTTGACCTCGAAAGTGAAATTACATTGTTTAGAAGGATCTCCTCCTTGTGAATGTGTAAGAGACAGCAACAACATTACAACATGTCATTGAATGAACAAAGCACAAGGATAAGGGTAAGATAGGGATAATATTAATTCATTTTTGTTCTTAACGTTTCTGTATCATCTATGTTGGGAGTTGGAACAGTAACCAAATTACAACTAAACTCGATATGCAAAATTTTCACAGCTAATCCAACATATGTTCACCTCCACAAAGAAAATCATGAATGCAAACTCGAATAGAAGGTCGATCATTAAATTACAGTGTAACTATTAAGATGAGTTAAGTGACTAACCCAAACTAATACTGATAAAATATTATAAACAATTATAACTCAGATTCAAATAAGTCATAGTCCTCAATCAAAAGTTTGAATTAGAAACAAAAAAAGAAACTGAAAAAGCACATAGATCACAATAAGCAATGAGAAAGCACAGCGATTACGATAAGCAAACAAAATCATATGAATTTTGAGTTGAAGCCTAGGAAAAATATAATACTACCATTACAAAGATCACCTTGAATTTAGATTGCTTGAGAATAGGAGCATTGCCAGTGGCTCTCCGATGAACAACCACTGCCACAAAACCAAAACCCTAGTTCACGCACCCTATCGGTTCGAACAGAGGAAAAGAGAAAAGTGGAACCACGGTTAACGGTGGAATCAATTTTGGATGCCATGGAGCTAGGGCTTTGATGAGCGGATATTTTATACGCTTTTTGGGGGTAATTTCATGTAGATTTTAGTATGTTTTAATTAGTTTTTAGTGGAATGTTATTAGTTTTTAGGCAAAAATCATATTTCTGGACTTTACTATGAGTTTGTGTGTTTTTCTGTGATTTTAGGAATTTTCTGGCTGAAATTGAGGGAGCTGAGCAAAAATCTGAGTTAGGCTGAAAAAAAAGGACTGCTGATGCTGTTGGATCCTAACCTCCCTACACTCGGAATGGAATTTTTGGAGCTACAGGAGTCCAATTGGCACGCTCTCAACGGCGTTGGAAAGTAGACATCCAGGGCTTTCCAGCAATATATAATAGTCCATACTTTGCGCGAAGATAGACGACGTAACTTGGCGTTGAACGCCAAGTACATGCTGCTGTCTGGAGTTAAACGCCAGAAACACGTCATGACCTGGAGTTTAACGCCAAGAAAGGCCTCTACTCGTGGATAGCTTTGATCTCAGCCCCAGCACACACCAAGTGGGCCCCAGAAGTGGATTTCTGCACCAATTATCTTAGTTTACTCATTTTTTGTAAACCTAGGTTACTAGTTTACTATTTAAACAACTTTTAGAAACTTATCTTGGACCTAATGACATTTTCAGATCTGAATTACATACTTTATGACGGCATGAGTCTCTAAACTCCATTGTTGGGGGTGAGGAGCT
>NC_029781.3:64937316-64937787 GCF_000817695.3 Arachis duranensis
GTGTTGTGATGAGTGGATATTTTATACGCTTTTTGGGGGTAATTTCATGTAGATTTTAGTATGTTTTAATTAGTTTTTAGTGGAATGTTATTAGTTTTTAGGCAAAAATCATATTTCTGGACTTTACTATGAGTTTGTGTGTTTTTCTGTGATTTCAGGAATTTTCTGGCTGAAATTGAGGGAGCTGAGCAAAAATCTGAGTTAGGCTGAAAAAAAAGGACTGCTGATGCTGTTGGATCCTGACCTCCCTGCACTCGGAATGGAATTTTTGGAGCTACAGGAGTCCAATTGGTGCGCTCTCAACGGCGTTTGGAAAGTAGACATCCAGGGCTTTCCAGCAATATATAATAGTCCATACTTTGCGCGAAGATAGACGACGTAACTTGGCGTTGAACGCCAAGTACATGCTGCTGTCTGGAGTTAAACGCCAGAAACACGTCATGACCTGGAGTTTAACGCCAAGAAAGGCCT
>NC_029781.3:64939565-64939967 GCF_000817695.3 Arachis duranensis
ATTTCTCTAGACCACTCAGCTGGTGGATCTATACATATGAGAAAAACAATTGAAGAAGCTCAAGAGCTTATTGATACAGTTGCCAGAAATCAGCATCTGTTCCTAAGCAGTGAATCTTCCATGAAAGAAGAAGCTAAAACAGTAACTGCGGAACTCAGTCCGGTGGATCAGGCTAATGAAATTAATCAGCAATTAGACTTTCTAACTCAGCAGCTAGCCGAATTCAAGGAAATATTACAAGAAACAAGAATGGCTAACAGGAATATGGAAGTGCAATTAAAGCAGACAGAAAAGCAACTGTCAAAACAAATAGCGGAAGAATGCCAAGCAGTCCAATTAAGAAGTGGGAAAACATTAAATACCTCACTTCAAAGCAGCAGGAAGCCAAGAAATGAACAGATG
>NC_029781.3:64940085-64940943 GCF_000817695.3 Arachis duranensis
TGGCGTTCAACGCCAGAAACAAGCATGAATCCGGCGTTGAATGCCCAAAGGGAACATGGTTCTGGCGTTCAAACGCCAGTAACAAATAAGAAAGTGGCGTCTAACGCCACTCCAGCTTCCACCCCTGGCATTCAAATGCCAGTGAGTGATCAGTCACATACAAGTGCTGATAACAACCCTTCTAAAAAGGCTTCCCAACCCACTTCTGTAGGTAATAAACCTGCAGCAACTAAGGTTGAGGAATACAAAGCCAAAATGCCTTATCCTCAAAAACTCCGCCAAGCGGAACAGGATGAGCAATTTGCCCACTTTGCAGACTATCTCAGGACTCTTGAAATAAAGATTCCGTTTGCAGAAGCACTTGAGCAAATACCATCTTATGCTAAGTTTATGAAAGAGATCTTAAGTCATAAGAAGGATTGGAGGGAAACTGATAAAGTTTACCTCACTGAAGAATGCAGTGCAGTCATTCTGAAAAGCTTACCTGAAAAGCTTAAAGATCCTGGAAGCTTTATGATACCATGCACATTAGAAGGTACTTGTACCAAGCAAGCTTTATGTGATCTTGGGGCAAGTATCAATCTAATACCTGCATCTACTATCAGAAAGCTTAGTTTGACTGAAGAAATCAAACTAACCAGGATATGTCTTCAACTTGCTGATGGCTCCATTAAATACCCATCAGGAGTGATTGAAGACATGATTGTCAAGGTCGGGCCATTCGCCTTTCCTACTGACTTTGTGGTGCTGGAAATGGAGGAGCACAAGAGTGCAACTCTCGTTCTAGGAAGATCTTTCCTAGCAACTGGCTGAACCCTTATTGATGTCTAAAAAGGGGAAGTAACCCTGAGAGTCAAT
>NC_029781.3:64941586-64942357 GCF_000817695.3 Arachis duranensis
CAATGCACCTGCAACCTTTCAAAGGTGCATGCTCTCAATTTTCTCTGATATGGTGGAAAAATTCCTGGAAGTCTTCATGGATGACTTCTCAATATTTGGAGACTCATTCAGCTCCTGCCTTAACCATTTAGCACTTGTTCTGAAAAGATGCCAAGAGACTAACCTGGTTTTAAACTGGGAAAAATGTCACTTTATGGTGACTGAAGGAATTGTCCTTGGGCACAAAATTTTGAACAAGGGAATAGAGGTGGATCAAGCTAAGGTAGAAGTAATTGAAAAATTACCACCACCTGCCAATGTTAAGGCAATCAGAAGCTTTTTGGGGCATGTAGGATTCTATAGGAGGTTTATAAAGGATTTTTCAAAAATCGCCAAACCTCTGAGCAACCTGCTAGCTGCTGACACGCCATTTATCTTTGATAAAGAGTGTCTACAGGCATTTGAGACTCTAAAGGCTAAATTGGTTACAGCACCAATCATCTCTGCACCAGACTGGACATTACCATTTGAATTGATGTGTGATGCCAGTGACCATGCCATTGGTGCAGTGCTTGGACAAAGGCATGACAAGCTTCTGCACGTCATTTATTATGCTAGCCGTGTTCTAAATGATGCACAGAAGAATTACACAACCACAGAAAAAGAGCTACTTGCAGTGGTTTACGCCATTGACAAATTCAGATCCTATTTAGTAGGATCAAAAGTGATTGTGTACACTGATCATGCTACTCTTAAATATCTACTCACAAAGCAAGATTCAAAACCCAGACT
>NC_029781.3:64942477-64942688 GCF_000817695.3 Arachis duranensis
CTGTCCCGAATAGAACCAGTGGAAGGGGCGTCCCTCCCTCTCACTGAGATCTCTGAAACTTTTCCAGATGAGCAACTCTTTTCCATCCAGGAAGTTCCATGGTTTGCAGACATTGCAAACTACAAGGCAGTGAGATTCATACCCAAAGAGTACAGTAGGCTGCAATCAAAGAAATTGATCACAGATGCAAAGTACTACCTTTGGGATGAAC
>NC_029781.3:64944348-64944844 GCF_000817695.3 Arachis duranensis
AAAGAAGCACCCACTGGGCGTTTAACGCCAGTAAGGGTAGCCATCTGGGCGTTAAACGCCAGAAAGGAGCATCCTCTGGGCGTTGAACGCCAGAAGGAAGCACCTTCTGGGCGTTTAACGCCAGATTGTTCGCATCCTGGACGTTCAGAAAAACGCCCAGTGACAAAGGACTTCCTGGCGTTCAACGCCAGAAAGATGTATCAGCTGGGCGTTGAACGCCCAGGAGAAGCAGCATTTGGGCGTTAAACGCCCAAAACATGCACCAGTTGGGCGTTTAACGCCAGGATGGTGGGGAGGAGGTAAAATTCGCTTTCCTTTACAAATTTTCTAATTTTTATGTTTCAATTCATGATTTCTTGCATAAACATGTTTCAAAATATCATCCTTCAATTCCAAAAATATCCTAATTTCTAAAAACCCTAATTTCTAAAATCCCTTTTTCAAAAATATTAAATATATCTTAATTCATAAACACAAATCTTTTTCCAATCCAAAT
>NC_029781.3:64946705-64970659 GCF_000817695.3 Arachis duranensis
TCATCACCTCTCTCAATCTATGAACGTGTGTCTGACAAACACCTCCGTTCTACATCAGACTGAATGAGCTTCTCTTAGATTCCTTAATCAGAATCATCGTGGTATAAGCTAGAATTGATGGCGGCCACTTTTGAGAATCCGGAAAGTCTAAACTTTGTCTGTGGTATTCCGAGTAGGATTCTGGGATTGAATGACTGTGACGAGCTTCAAACTCCTGAAGGCTGGGCGTTAGTGACAGACGCAAAAGAATCAATGGGTTCTATTCCAACATGATTGAGAACTGACAGATGATTAGCCGTGCTGTGACAGAGCATAGGAACGTTTTCACTGAGAGGATGGGAAGTAGCCACTGACAATCGTGACGCCCTACATGCAGCTTTCCGTAGACGTGCTTTACAAACAATTGAGTTAAATATTACATTGCAGGAATTTAGAGGACAAAGCGTCTCCAAAACTCCAACATATTTCTCATTACTGCATAACAAGTAACGCTATTATTCTCTCTTATTTTTCTTACGATTTTAAATACTTTGACTTCTTAAAATTAAATCCAAATAACCTTATTGACCTCCTGACTAAGATTAATAAAATAAACATTGATTGTTTCAAACCAATAATCTCCGTGGGATCGACCCTTACTCACGTAAGGTATTACTTGGACGACCCAGTGCACTTGCTGGTTAGTTGTGCGAATCACAAATTCGTGCACCAGGCTTGCGCGAAGGTATGTGAGCCAGAACTGAGGGGAATAAAAGGAGAGAGAGAGGCATGGCGGTGGTGGAGCTTGAGCTTGCTTTGTTCTGCAAACGAGAAAGATACAAAGCTTGCTTTGTTTAAAAAAGAGGAGAAGAAGGAGAAGGTAGCTTTGGCGGTTAGGGTGGGATAAAATCCATCAGAAATATCCATCAGAAATAACTAATTTTCTAGTAGTGCCGGTATCACCTTAGCGATACGGTATTATCTTAATGAAAAACTAATAAAATTTTGTCACTCGTATAATTATGTTAATAAAATAATTATAAAATATAAAATTCTAATTGAATTGAAACTATGTATTAGAGGGACAGATTTTAATTTCAATTTTAAATCACTATTTATGACAAATAGTTAGTTAAATTTCAATTTGGCCCGATACTCAGAATGACCCCCATAATTTCTTTAGCCCCAATTAGAACCCTCAAATTTTCAATCGTGGCTCCACCTTGTCCCTACGATCATCTCTGTCACTGAAATGCTTATCTGGCGTAATTGCATGACATGGTGGACACTACTTAAACAACGTCGCATTGGTTTCACCCCCAAACCTTTTGGAAACCACGTAGTGTAAGGGTTTTCTTGATGTTTTACAACTTATGATCGTTGTCGTCAAAAGAAAGAGAGTTTTAACTCACAAAAAACTGAAACGACGTGGTTTTCAAAGGGTTTGGGCATGAAATCAATGCGTTGTCATTTAAGTAGTGTCCGCCATGTCATGCAATTGCGTCAGATTAGCATTTCGGTGACGGAGATGATCGCAGGAGCAAGTTAGAGCCATGATTGCAAATTTGGGGTTTCTAATTTAGGCCAACAAAATTGTGAGGCTCATTTTGAGTATCGGACTAAACTTCAGGGGTCAAATTGAGATTTAACTCGACAAAAAATCCCACAAATATCCAAAATAAAATTAAAATTGAAACTAGCGTTGGAGATGCTCTTAATATCAAATTGATATTGATATCAATAATTAATTCCTATAATTAATTTTATGGTACTAAAAGGTATATATAGTGTTTCTTTTGCTATTCATGAGTCTAGATTTAAGAAACAAATTATTTTATTTAAATTATTAATTTTTTTTTGTTACTTCTTAGAATAAGAATATATTCTTTGTTTAATTTTTATCAAAATTGGTCATTTTAAGGTACAAGTTATAATTTTTTATGATATTTTTTTATGTTACCATTCTATTATTCTTTTGATAATTTGATGATTGTTCTTACTCAAACTTACTCTTTTCGTTTAACGTTTCAACGCGATTGTCCTTCATCACAATTATTTACAATGCACCACATCTATCAAATACCACCTCGAATTGTATTTATAGATTCAAGTTTTAATTACATGAATGTAATAAAAGTTTAACAAAGGGGCATTGAACTCTATTCTATTTAAGGATGAATGGATCTACTTATATATTATGACCAATCTAATAGAATGCGGGTTAACTTAGGTTTTATAGGAAAATCGGAGCTTAATTTTTTATTAAGAACGGCTTCCAATAATCCCTCCATACATTTTACGACTACAAGAAAATATTTAAAGTGGAGCATATAATGAGATTGAGTTTCTTCAATTTAGGTTCAAATTTCAAAGAATTGTGTTAGGATTGGAGATGCAACTTCAAATATTGGTACAGTGTTTAAATTTTCTTCTTTTAAACTTTCGTAATAAAAATAATTTTATAATATATTGTGATTTTTTTTCAAAATCACCAGTCTTTTAGTACGTCAATATAATGTTATTGATGAGAATAGATGTCAATTTAATTTCTTGCTGTGGCTATTCTATATCTTGTCATAGTACATAGATATAGTAGATGATGAAGCTTATTTAACATGAGGATGGTCTGAATTTATACAGATTCTAAATGTTCAAATTGATAACATTATTTCAGTTGGTTGTCGTTACAAGAATGGCTCAAAGCTATATGTGTCTAAGGTCTAAAATAGTTTAAATATTATTTAAATAGTTTGTTCTTATATTAACATTTAATTAGATTAGTTTTAGAGAAATTTAAATTGTTACCTCAATTTATATATTATGACTATTATTTTGGATTTTTTGTTTAAATAAATAAAAAATGCATTAATTATCGAAGTAAATAATTTTAAAAATATTTACCATTCTGCATTCCCCATTCATATCTCGTTTACACTGTAAACGAGATGACATTCCATGTATCTCATTTAAACTGTAAACGAGATACAATGAGGTGTGTCCCACAAGCTAAAAAGGATGTGTAATCCTTGGTATTTTTCACAAACTTTTCGTATTATATTTCTCACAAATACAAGGCATGGCCAGTAATAATCATTACATAGTTGTGCTTGTATATCCCAATTGTCGCATGTTTAACGGCGACAACGGGGTCATATTTGAGTGCAAGGATCCGATATTGCTTTGCACTTAACGTGTGAATACGTTATTGAATTTGAAGAGTTTGATATTGAGCAAGCTCGGAGGTACAGTGGCGAGAGAAATCGGAAAGGTGGCATATAAGTTACTGGCCCCCATGGGTAATGGAGTCTTTTCGATTTCGACTATTCCAACATCAAGGGGACGAGCATGTGCGAGTGATGTTCAATATACATGGGAGAATCATGGTGGAGCAAGTAATGGAGCTGTCTACAGTGGTGGGGCACAGTGGCGGTGGTCTTTCTGTACACTCGACCTATGTGCAGGACGACCGACCTCTCATACCACCGCCCATTCATGTCACCGTTCTAGTGGATGAGGCGGAGGAGCGTGAGGAGGAGTCGAATGAGGATTATGCGGTGGATAGTGGTGATAGTGAATCGTCCGATGGTGAGGATGAGAATGAGTGTGTTCCGGAGACACCCATTTCAACTGCCCCCCCGCCATGTCCTGCCTCCCCCTCTTCTGATACCGATGCTTTCGGCAGTTCCGTCTCACTATCACAGCCTGGATTTGGATGCTATGCATGAGATGACTCCATTTCTTGACACGGGTGAAGAGAATTGCAACCTAGATAGCAGTGTAGAGTTTCAGCTCAGACACAAGTTTAAAAGCCGAGAGGCAGTGCTTCAAGGTGTGAAGAACTACAGTATTCGGAGGAGTACAGAGTATCGAGTGATAGAATCAAACCGGTTAAAGTGCCATGTGCAGTGCCGTTAAGCTGATAATAGGTGTCAATGGAGCCTCCGTGTGGCTCTTCGACAGAACCTCGGATACTGGTAATATTAAGTTTATGTGTGCCTTTTAATACTTCATTTTGATATACTTAGTAGGTGTACAAAGTGCCTAAAGGAATCCTGTATTGTTGTGTTCAGGGAGGTTCGGAAGGTTGGTGGAGTGCATAGTTGTCTAGCACCCACCATGTCTCAAAACCATCGTCAGCTAGACAGCAGTCTAATATGCTGGGTCATCTTGCCGTTGATTCAATCCAACCACTCTGTCAGCATTCTTGTTTTGCAAGGTGCGGTCCAAGCGAGCTATCACTTCAAACCGTCCTACAAAAAGGTGTGAATTGCCAAGCAGAAGGCAATTGCACAAATCTATAGGGATTAGGAAGAATCGTACAATAAGGTTCCAAGTTGCTTCAGGCACTGCAGAGCTGTTTTCCTGGTACCCTTTGTGACCTCCGCGTCAAACCATTATATGATGGGCACCTCCTTGTACGTGATTGTAGTATGTTTGACAAGGTATTTTGGTCTTTTCCATCATGTGTAGAAGCCTTCAAGCATTGCAAGCCCTTTGTCTCCTTAGATGGTACTCATCTGTATGGCTAGTATGGTGGTGTGTTGCTTATTGCGGTGGCGCAAGATGGGAATAGCAACATCCTGCCTATTGCCTTTTCCATTGTGGAGTCCGAGAGCACCGAGTCATGGTCGTTCTTCCTAACTAATTTGAGACACCACGTGACCCCACAAGACGGCCTGCCAGTTATCTCCGACAGATCTCAGGCTATCAAGGCGGCGCTTAGCACCGATGACAGCGGTTTGTCTCCCCCTAGAGCCTACCATGCTTACTGCATAAGACACATGGCTGCGAACTTCATGACACGATTCAAGTCAGCCGAGGGCAAGAGGTACCTCATTAATGCTGCTTATAGTCCAAGCAAGGCTAGTTACGAGTGGTACATGGATGCGTTGAGAGGAGTCTCGCCTACCATGGTTGACTGGGCTAGTCATTTTAGGAAGGATATTTGGCTACAACATTGCGATGGCGGGCGTCGATTTGGCCACATAACGACAAATCTATCCTAGTGCATCAATGCAGTGTTGAAGGGCACTCAGTACTTACCAATATCTGCCATTGTTCGCATCACGTACGAGAGACTACAGAAGTTATTCGTCATGAAGGGTAAAGAGGCGCAGTCACTGCTCGCTGCTGGACGCTGATTCTCACAGAGACTATTGGCCGCCATTGAGAAGAACAGAGAAAAGATAGTGAAGATGCGTGTCACCCACTGTGACAGGCGGGCATCGGTGTTTGTCTTGAGCCTTTTGAGGGATGGGGGCGGTTCCTTCCGTGTTGGGCTATCAAATGGCACATGTGACTGCGGGTTATTCTAGTCACTCCACCATCCTTGTCGTTACGCATTAGCTGCGTGTGCCGCTACTAGCATTGAGTGGGTCCCATATGTGCATCCTGTGTACAGACAGGAAGCTGTTTTCAAGGTGTACGAGATGGAGTTTCCCTTATCTCAGATGGGTCGATGTGGGCGGAGTGGCATGGGACTAGGCTGTGTCCTAACCCAACAATGCGTCAGCAAGCATATGGAAGGCCCATTTCCACCAGATTCCAGAATGACATTGACGAGACCGAGCGGCATAAGAAGCGGTATGGCCTGTGTAGGCAATACGGTCATACTAGAAGGGGATGTCCTAATCAGCCCACGAGTGATGTATAGTCTTGCTAGTGTCGTATCTTTACCGAAGTTGTCATGTGTTGGTCTTTTTTTATGTAGTGTGTTAGCGAATGTTGTAGTGTCAATGAAATGTTTAATGAGAAATAATCAGTTTAAGAGATAATGGTTTTTTTTATTTTTTTCTTAAAAGGAATAGTAAGCATAAACTTAAATGCAAAGTAGAGAGAAAACGAATCTAAATAACAATACACACAAACAAAGTACTACTAATTTTTAATCCAAGTTAAATCCGAATGTACATACCATACACCTAAATTAATGTTAGCTACATACATAATCAAAAACCAACTACAATACAGAGAATACTATAATCACTATCTCTGGTGTGGATTCTGGTAGTGACGCTTGTGCCCAGTGCCACATGGGGGAGGCTGAGCCTGTTGCTGAGGTCGGGCCGGTCATGGATTTAGGCCCATGGCTGCCGGCTCCTGCTGCATATGAGAACGATACATCTGCATCCCTCTGAGTGATGAATTGGTGGCAAACTGGTGTGGCTGAAGCTGAGTATGTGGGTGAGGAGCTACGGGTGGGGTCAGCTGAAGCTGGGACTAGGTCAGGTATCTTCCTTAGTCGTTGGAGGGGGGAGTCATGTACTAGCTACCTGGCTGAAGGACCGTCCCATACGACCCACCAGATGAGGGTGATATATTAGGCATCCAAGACAAGATCATGGCAGGAGCTGATGGCTGATGGTCCTCCGCGATGCCAACCTCTCTGCCCGTGCAAAATCTCTTGGCTAACCTATCCATGACGGGTTCCTGCACCGTGTGTAGGAAAGAGTCGTCCAGCAAAATCTCATCAAGGAAGACATCATCCTCATGCTGGGTCCCGGATGGACCTCCCTCATGCCAATCGGGTCGTGATGTATCCCACGCTGGCTGAGATGGATGCTTGCTGGATCCAGATGAATGCCACACTCCATGCCACAAGGGAGGGGGAGGAGGTGTATGAGTCGGTGTTATAAGTGGAAAGACTCCGTGAAATGGTGCATCTCCACCGTCCTCGTGATAGTCGAACTCCGCCTCCTCCTCCGAGTCTGCCTCTCCCCTAGCCCGTCGAGGCCTGACCTTCTCCCTCCGGACGGGCTCCCTCTCTCGCACGTCTATCTCCTCCGATCTCGCACGCCCCTCGGAAGGGTCAAATCGTCCCGCGGCTGACTGGCAGTGGGCTGGACATCAGGAGGCAACTCCACCAACCTGGGATCCTCCAAAACCTCCTACCCAGATAGATGCCTCACACGGCAAGCCCCACGCCACCAGTCGTAGTACTCACCGATCGGCCTAGTGTTGCCTGTGTAGTGCACTGTAATCCTGCGACTAGGCTCAAACCTCTGCCTCCAACCATCGTACCACTGCTGCAGTCGCTCCGGCCACCAAACATCCTCACCGTGACCAGTGGTGGTCAGATACCTGAAGTTAAACACATTAAATAAATAAAATAGTTTCAATATCAGAACAACAAACAACAACCAACGTATAACTTTGAATAATCTAACCAACTTCATACCTGTCAAGATTCACTGGAATCCCCGCACAGGCTGCTCCCCATTGAATTTCCGTTTCACCCGATCTACGTGGTGAAACCGGACAATGTTGAAGCATACTATAGGAACGGTCGACAACCGAGTACCCCACTCTACCTCCTCACAGAACCAAAGTGGGCACAGGTCCTGTAGTGCAGGGTCGTCGTACACTCTCCATGCAAACTAAATAAAAAATGTTTAACAAAATAACAAGCTTTAAACCATAGCAAGTAGAAGGAAATATCACGCAATATTTAATTTCATGACTTACCTCATCAAAGCGTAATCGATCGATGGATACCCTATACTGCAAGACCCTGGTCTGGTGCTAGTCCCTACTCTGCTGCTACAAGCCAACCAATCTGAAAGTAACAAAGACATATACAACTCCTTAAGTTACAAACAATGCGGATTAACAGCAAAGCTTAACATGAAACAAAAAAGAAATATTTGGATACCTGGCAGCTAGCGAGTACTGGTAGACTCTTCTACCTGGTAGACACCACTGGGAAAATCTCTGGTAAATCCAACTCATCAGCAGCAGAGTGTAATCGGCAATATCCGTGACTCCCCGCTGTGCCGCTAAATGGAGTGACTGGTAAGTCCAAGCCAGCACAGCAGAGCCCGATGATAGCGCCCTGCTCTCCTTGAAGTCCCGCAGAAGTGGTAGCCACCATACGTGCACCAGGTTGTTGGACTTGTCTGTCAACAGATACCCTCCAATCAGTAACATAATGTAGCATCGCGCATACTATCGGAGGGTCTCAGGATCGTCGGTGGGGGGCATCTATCGTACACGATCATGCAACCAGACCAGCTTCAGCGTGAACGACTCCTTCTTCTGCTCCGCCTGCTGTGCCGCCACCGGTGGCCTGGCACCAATTAGCTGCTCCACCATCACCCACGTCTCAGTGCCGTACCACCGACCGAAGTCACGAAGGCACCCTTCAATGGGGTTCCCGTGTGCACGCAGGCCGAGGTGGTACGCCACGTCCTGCAGGGTGATAGTGACCTCACCCCACGGAAGATGAAACGTGTGCGTCTCTGGACGCCATCGCTCCACGAGTACCGAAATCAGGAAATTGTCAAATGTTAAGTCCCTGAGCGGCACCGTGTCACCGAATCCGGCCTCAACCAGATACAGGACGATGGCGTCGGGTGGAGGAAGCGTATGGCTGACTCGCCGGGGCAATAAAAGGCGAGGCCTCTGCGAAATGAAAAAGAAATTTTTAATCGATACATACATAATAATACATTTTCCTACTCTATTAAGGAACAAAGTACTACGCCTACTTAGTAACATACTACCATTTGTCTACTCTAAATCTGTCTCTAACTTTCTTATGTCGGTAAGCAAATTCTAATTAAGTAATACCAATCTTAGACAAGCAAATATTGTTCTAAATTTATCATACAATCTTAACCCTAAAGCATCTTACTCAATGTTTGTCACTACGAGACTACCCTAGCAATGTCTACATACTTAAATTAACTGAACATAACACAACTAACCTCAAAGTTGGCCGCCCCAGCGTAATGTGAAGTCTCGTTTAGTCTGTTGATGTCACCGTCGTTGTCCGCCTGGCATGCCATCACCGTCTCGGAATCAGATATGGAAGGAAAAGGTTAAAAGAGGGGAGAAAGAGTTTGACTAGGTCAAAGTAAGGTCCAGCAAATGTGTGTAAACGACTTATACTTATAAGTGTCTATCTCGTTTACAGTGTAAACGAGATAAGGTCTATCTTGTTTATACAGTAAACGAGATAGACACGACGCGGCTGACGTGTCATATCTCATTTATACTGTAAACGAGATACATCTCGTTTACACTGTAAACGAGATATGACTGGGAAACGCAAAACGGTAAATATTTTTAAAATTATTTATTTCGGTAATTAATGCATTTTTTATTTAATTGAATAATAAATTCTACATAGTTATATTGTTTTTAAATTTTTTAAAACGATTTTTTTGTTTTTAAATTGTTTTTTATTTTTATTGACTCCAGTATAAATAAAAAAATAAAATAGTTAAGTAAAAAAAAATCTGCTAATAATAAATAATACTTTTAGATTATTACTCAAACAAAAATTAAATTCTGTACTATTAGTTATACTAAAAAATTTTATTGATGTTGTATAAATAGTTAAATGTTGGATTAAAATTTATCAAAAACGGTAAGGTCAAAAATTTTAATTGTCCAATGCGATATATTTAGTTAGTTAAAATTTTATTAACGTATAATTAATAAGATCATTGGTTAAAATTTAGTTATCCAATAAAATATATTTAGATATAAAAAAAATAATTGTGAGTATAAAAAAAACTAAGTTAATAACT
The DNA here is from genome assembly GCF_000817695.3 of Arachis duranensis. Classification (NCBI taxonomy): domain Eukaryota; kingdom Viridiplantae; phylum Streptophyta; class Magnoliopsida; order Fabales; family Fabaceae; genus Arachis; species Arachis duranensis. The sequence continues at coordinate 64,956,218 of NC_029781.3, forward strand.
ATAATTAATGACTATAATTAATATATATCAAATTTATGTAGCTTTAATTAAAATTTTATATTTTTATTTTAAAGCAGATTATCCTTATCATTATTACGGTTAAATAATGACTGCACAATTATAGTTGACAATATTTTACGTAATTATAATATTTTTCATAACAATTATTATTATTTCTATTATACTACTATTTGTATGAACACATTATTAAAAAGAAATTATTGTATATGATTATTCACTAATTATACATAATTAAAATTATTTATTTTATTATACAAAGTGATAATTAATTAGTCTAATTTTTTTATTAGACACAATCAATTAGAATATAAATTATCGTGATTTATGTAAATTACAAATTTACGCGCATGATAATATTAATAATAAAGATATTATTGAATGATATTGGCTAAAAAATAATCATATATAAAGAAATAAACATAATGAGAAAATATATAATGATATGTAACTTAAATATTTTTACGTACAATTAATCATTTAATATATATGTATACATAAGGAAGAAAATATTAATAATTATTTAAACAAAATAAATATATCCAGAGAATCTACTTTATGTACACTAAAAAAATTATTAACCTATAGTGAATAAAATTATTGAGGTAAAATTTTGTTGTTCAATAATATATATTTAGATATATAAAAAAATAATCATAAATATTATTTTAAAACAAATCAATTCTATTATTATTATTATTATTATTATTATTATTATTATTATTTAAATGAATGCGCAATTGTAATTAACATTATTTTACATAATCATATACTATCTATAATTATTATTATTCCTATCATACCATTATTTACATGAATGCATTATTAAAAAGAAATTATTATATATGAATTAGATTATTCATGAATATGCATAATTAAAATTATTTATTTTATTATACACTTTAAAATAATAATTAATTAATCTAATTTTTTAATTAGAAATAATTAATTAGCATATAAGTTTATTGTTTTTAGTAGTGATTTATATATAAAGATTATCGTGATTAACGAAGATTACCATGACTTATGAAAATTACATGTATAATGATATTAATAATTAAAAAAGTATTGAATGATTATCTTGGGTATATTATTATGAGAAAATGACAAAATTTTATATTTGTGTAGTGGTTTTAAGGCACGATTAGATCGGTTTTTTTAGAGAGATATTTGTCCCAACATTTAGTTGCTATAGAGTTGATGATAATATTCTTCCAAGATACAATGAAACCTAAGAATTTCTTAATTAGCAATAATAAGAAATTCTTAACTCTCTTGAACAAAGAAAACTCTCAATAGTTAAAATCACATGTACACTTAGTATTTGTTATTATCCTTTTGTTGCACTCAACATTGAATAGTGGGTAATTCATATATATACATGCTGCATGTATTAGAATCAAAAGTCACCTAACTTATGAATAGATGTAACCTTTGGTTATTGAATAGTTACATAATAAAAAGATGTGACTTTTGATTATTTCTTGAATAGGTACAAAGTACCGTTAACATACATTAACAAGCATTCATAATATATATGTAGGTACACAACCGTTAGAGAAAGAATTGAACCGTAAACGGTAATTATTTAACCGTTTATTTTTAATATTAATATATTAATTTGTAAATACTCTTTAATCCCCCACTATTTACAAAATTTAAATATTATATAAGTATATACATAAAGAATGTGTCACCAAGATTAAACATTCTTTTAGTGTAAATTTTAAAGTTCTAACGAAGTAATAGGTGTCTAATCGATTAAACCTATACTCCATATGCTAGTACCAAAAATCACACACATTACTTATACCCTCAAAGTTCAAGAGTTTAAAATTTTAAACACTTATATGGCCCTGTGCTCATCCTGGTTTCATGAATATTTACGAGAATAAAACCTCTAAAATTCTTGATTAGAGCGGCACCACTCTTATATTCATATAGATGGAATCTTTTGATAGATAATATTATCCAATTGCTAAATAACTTGTTATTACCCATTAAACCTTGAAACTAGTGGTCTACTAGAATAAGGTTGGATTCCCATCACTTAGCAATAATAGGTTTTAATCCCATTTTAGCAGTAGTTTCTTTGATTTTATCCCTTGACAAACCTTTAGTCAAAGGGTTTGCCAAATTTCCTTGAGATCTTACATAAGTGATGGTAATTACACCATCATCTATTAGTTGCCTCACAAATTTATGTCTCAAACTTATATGTCTAGACTTTCCATTATAAACCTTATTATATGCTCGAGACATGGTTGATTCACTATCACAGAAGATTGAAATGGCTGTCGTCTGCTGTGGCCACAGCTTTATATCATATAACAAATTTCTTAACCATTCCGCTTCTTTACCTGCGGCTGATAAAGCTACAAACTTAGCCTCCATAGTAGAATGTGTAATACTTGTTTATTTCTTTGAGGCCTAATTTATTGCTCCACCACCTATGGTGAAAATCCATCCTGAAGTGGATTTGTTGTCACTAAGATTTGTAATCCAACTTGCGTCGGAATAACCATCTAAAACTGTGGGATAATCACTATAATGTAATCCCAAGTTTATGGTTTTCTTGAGATAACCAAGAACTCTTGTTATAGCTTTCCAATGTTGATTGCTACGCTTTCTTGTAAACCTTGATAATTTGCACACAGCAAATGCTATATCAGGTCTAGTACAATGCATTGCATACATTAAACTTCCTATAGCACTAGCATATTCTAATTGTAGCATATTCTAATTGTGCTATAGGTCTTCCCATGTTTCCTTCTAATTTAAGATTAGGATCATACGGCGTATTAGATTCTTTAATTGTGAGATGATCAAACTTTTCCAATACCTTTTTGATATAATGAGATTGACTTAAAGTAAAGCCAACTTCATTCTTATGCACCTTTATGCCTAATATTGTATCAACTTCATTTAAATTCTTCATCTTGAATTTAGAAGTTAGATACTCCTTCGTTATACGAATTCCTTCTAAATTTGTTCCGATGATTAATATATCATCAATATATAAACAAATGATTACTCCATAATCTTTAGTAAATTTTGAGTAAATACATTTATCCACACTATTATGTGAGAAGCCATTTGATAACACCACTAAATCAAACTTCTCATGCCATTGTTTAGGCGCTTGTTTTAGCCCATACAAAGACTTAATTAATTTGCAAACTTTCTTTTCATTTCTGGGTAGCACATAGCCTTCCGGTTGCTCCATATAAATTTCTTCATTAAGATCTCCATTTAGAAAAGCCGTTTTAACATCCATTTGACGTATATAAAGCTTATGAATAGATGCTAATGCTATAAGAGCCCTAATAGAAGTCATTCTTGCCACAGGTGCGCAGGTATCAAAATAGTCTAGACCTTTTTGTTGTCTAAACCCCTTGGCCACTAACCTTGTTTTAAATGTTTGTAATGAACCATCAGTATTATACTTTCTTCTAAATACCCACTTACATCCTATAGGCTTTGATCCTGGAGGCAAATCAACCAAGACCCAAGTATTATTAGATAATATTGAGTCCATTTCATCATTTATTGTTTCTTTCCAGAAAGCAGAATCCCTTGAAGCCATAGCCTCTTTGAACGTTTGAGGATCACCCTCTATGTTCATCACAATAGGAATCTTGTTTGTTACAGAATTCCTAGTTCCTTCTACCAAAAAAGTGATAACCTGAGAAGAAATAAAATCTGGACCCAAGTCCTTTTCTTTTCTTACTCTCAAGCTTTTCCTTGGTTCAATCAACTTTTTGTCGCTTAGACGTTTAATGTTTTGATTATTTATTTCTTGTGAAATATCAGTATCATTTTGGGGATACTCTGAATTAGAAGTTGAATCATTGATAAATTTATTTTCAATAAATTCTACTTCTCTTAATTCAACAACTACATTAGACAATAAGTCTAATATTCTATATGCTTTAGAATTTTGAGCATATCCTATAAAAGTGCCTTTTATGGCTCTTGGCCCCAATTTGGTTATCTTTTGATCAGGAACTCGATAAAAGGCTAAACACCCTCACACTTTAAGATAATTTAAATTAGGTTTTCTTCCTTTCCAAATTTCATAAGGAGAAACCTTTCTATGTCTTGATGGTATTCTATTATGGATATGACATGATGTAAATAATGCTTCACCCCACAAATTGTAAGGCAATTTTACATTTAGTAACATAGAATTTACCATATCAACTAAGGTACGATTTTTCTTTTTCACCAAACCATTTTATTGCGGAGTATATGGAGCGGAAGATTCATGCACAATACCATATAATTCACAAAAATGATCAAATTTATTAGAAAAATATTCTCCACCTTGATCACTACGAAGAAATTTTATTTTCTTATCATGCATATTTTCTACTTCCATTTTATATTTCTTAAACATTTCAAAAGCTTCATCTTTATTTCTAAGCAAATACACATAAGTAAATCTAGAACAATCATCAATAAAGGTTATGAAATATCTTTTTCCTCCTTTAGTAATATTGCCATTTAGTTCACAAATATCACTATGAATCAATTCTAATAAATGTGTATTTCTTTCAACCTCAGGAAAAGATGTTACTAAGATCAATATAGTTATTCTTTTGCATATATTCAATTGATTTGTAATTTAAGTGTGCTAATCTACTATGCCATAAATCACAAGAATCAACAATATACAAGGAAACATTCACTTTATTAATACTAAGTTTAAACATGCCTTCAGTACAATATCCTTTTCCTATGAATACATCATTCTTAAGCAAGATCACTTTATCGGATTTCATTACAACTTTGAATCCTTTCTTACACAAGAGACTAACAGAAACTAAATTTTTTCTCAAATCTAGAACATGAAGTACGTTTATTAAACTTAATTTCTTTCCAGATGTAAAATTTAATTCCACAGTTCCTTGACCACAAACTTTGGCTGAGTTGTCATTGCCCATCAAGACTTCTCTATTGTTCACTTCTTCATATGTTTTGAATTGGTTGCGATCATTGCAAACGTGAACAGTAGCCCCAGAATCTAACCACCACTCAAGTGATTTTCCTTGTGTTGCTATGTTGACTTTTGTAACCATGCCAATATGCATGTTTTGTACTTTTTCTGCAACCATCGTAATTAGATCCTTCTCTTCCACTAAGTTGGTCTTTGGTGCTTCCTTTTTCAGAAGTCTACATTCTTTGATATAGTGTTCTTTCTTGTGACAATGATAACACTCTCTTTGTCTCTTCTTATCTTGCTTTGAATCTTTAGAGAACCTTTTTTTTCTTCTTATTAGTGTTGTTTTCACCAATATGATTCACTTTAGAACTTTGAGAAAGATACACAGCATCACGTTTTTGAGTTTTCTCCTCTATACGTATATGCCTTAGTAATTTCTCAATTGTGAAGTCCTTGCCAAGATGTAAAAGTTTCTTCCTATAACCATTCCAAGATGAAAGCAATTTTGAAATAATTGCTCCAACTTGTAATGATTCAGGGATCACCACTTGTAGATCACGAAGTCTACTTACAAAGATTTGTAATTCATGAATTTGATCCATGACAGGCATAATATCATTCATAATAAATTCAAAATATTTTATCATAATAAACTTATCTGTTTCTTGTCGTTCAGTATTGTACTTTTCTTCCAAAGATTTCCAAACCTCCAATGGTGATTGAATTGACATGTAGAAATCATAGAGTCGGTCGGATAAAGTGTTGAGAATATGACCTCGACATGCAAAAGTATCTTCATCACGTTTCTTCTTCAATTGAACGATCTTTTCTTTCTCTTCCGGTGTGACATTTTCAGTGGCATCGGTAATTGGTGTAGTCTTTGGATCAATCACATATGCAAGATTGAGAACCGAAAGAAGGAACATCATCTTGTCCTTCCAACGGTTGAAGTTTGTTCCATTAAAGCGATCTAACTTGACAAACTCTTGATTCATGACCTTGAACGTGGTGTTTTGATCTTGTGCCATCTTCAACAAATATCTCTCTAAAATTGTTGGGTATATTATTATGAGAATATGACAAAATCTTATATTTGTGTAGTGGTTTCAACGCACGATTAGATCGCTTTCTTTAGAGAGATATTTGTCCCTACAATTAGTTGCTATAGGGTTGATGACAATACTCGCTGAGGATACAATGAAACCTAAGAATTTCTTAATTAGCAATAATAAGAAATTCTTAACTCTCTTGAATAAACAAAACTCTCAATAGTTAAAATCACATGTACACTTAGTACCTATTATTATCCTTTTGTTGCACTCAGTATTAAATAGTGGGTAATTCATATATATATATATATATATATATATGTTGCATAGTTAGAGAAAGAATTGAACCGTAAACGGTAATTATTTAACCGTTTATTTTTAATATTAATATATTAATTTGTAAATACTCTTCAGATTATAAACTCAAAAATAATCATGCATATATATGGAAATAATCATAATTAAAAAATAATTAATGGGTTTATCTATGGACATCTTAAGATTATAAAATAAAAAGGTTTTTATTAAAAATATAAAAAATTTAAGTTTACAATACATTTATTTTGTATTTATTAAATGAAAACATTCAGAATTTTTCTTTAACGGTAAGTTTATCATGTACTCTTAGGATATATGTTAGCTAAACTCATAATTAATATATAGGTTTAATTATTCTGCAGGTCTCTATAGTTTTACCGAATTTTTAATTCGGTCTCTATAATTTTTTTTTTCAATTGGGTCCCTATACGTTAATTTTTTTTCAATTAAGTCCCTGCAGTGAAAAAAACGTTTAAGATAACAGAATATTTTTGGTAAAAAAACGAATATTCCTGTCAGTTGGTTGGAGTAACTAGTTGAACAAACATTAATTTTTCCAAAATACCAAAAGCACCCCTTGCATTTTATCCTAAAGGGAAAAAAATACTAAGTTGCTCTCTGGAGATCGCGTCCACTGCTTCTCTTACGTCAGTCCGTCATCGTCATCCGTCTCTGGTGTCATCTACAACGGACGCTTGGTAGTCTGCTGTCCGTCGCCTCCTTCTTTGTGCTGGTATGCTCTGCTTTGTTCTATTCGGACATCTTATGTGCCGTTTGCCCGTCCAAGCCGTCGCCGTCCCTCGTGGTGATTCGCCTCACCTGACGTCGTTACATCGCACGGAGCCGAGTCTCGTAGCGCCTGACCTCCCATCCCCGCATTGTGCCTCTACTTGATCTCCCTATACTCGAACTGTCTGTAAACAGGTGACAAAAAAACCTCTTTTTTAAATTTTAAAACTTAGATGTTTATGCTAATTTTATTTTTTTAGAAATATGGCATTGGTTGAGTATCTATTTGTTGAATTGATTTTTGGATTATTTTGATATAATAGTTTATTTAGGGTTTATAATATGGATATTTATGTACAAGGATTTTGTTAATTGGTGAATTGACATATAAATTAATTTTGCTGATGATGAATTTGGTTTATTCTTGATTGTTGATTGTTGTTGCTGTGATGATGCTATTTTATTAAGATTCTGTTTCTCTCTTTTTAATGTAGTGATGAGAGATTCGGATTTTACCATAGACATACATCATGGTGGCAAGTTTCATAATATAGGGCATGGGCTAGAATATTTGGGGAAGGGAAGTGGAAGAACATTCTCAAAGATCCCCAATTCGTACCCTTTCTCACTTCACGCTACAAAATTCTCCTAAGTAGCCTTTTCAATTTCGCGTCTTTAGGTTTTAAATTTCACTGCAATGTGTCTGATTCCCCTTCGTGTATTTTGTATTCTAGATAAATGGTAAAATTTGAGTGTGAGAAAACTGAGCCAAAGGTTTAGGATTTTAATTTTTGTTCTTTTGTGGTAATTTAGAATAAGTGGCAAAATTTGAGCATTAGCAATGACACTCAAAGGTCCAAAAAAAAAAATCTAGGGTTCCTAGAATCAAGGCTGCAGCCCTGCTGGTACTACCCTAGTTGCTGCTGGTAATGCCATTGTTATTTCTAGGGAAGATGCTATTCCTGTCACCACTATGATTCATCAACCTGATCTTTCTATTGCTGTGGCTGATTTCTCTCAAAATGACGAAGATGCCAAGAATCCTCCTGGGTATGCAAATTGATATCACTAATACTATATGGATTATTGCAATTAAATGATGTGGATTAGGATTGTAGTTGCCGTTAAAACTGTTGTATGCCTCAATAAAATAAAAAAGGTATTTTGTTACTTTTGAATTGTTCTGAGACTTGGTTGCTTTTGTTTATCTTCTCACCATGTACAATGCAATGGTTTTAGAAGCGCTGTCAGCTCTGAAAGATGCTAATGGATCTAACCTGAATGCCATTGTTAACTTCATTGAGGTAAGATTATTTATTGTTATTTTATCATAATGGTTTCAATACATCCATGGTTGATTGAAATGTTGGGTATATGAGATTATATGTTATATAGATGTTGCATGTAAAAATTGCGAATAGAAATGTGTTAAATATAGTTATGCATTTTTTATTTTTAATGATGGGTATATGGAGGTGTTTATGGAAGTGCCCGAAGAACCTCGAAAAGATGAATGGATCTCACAAAGATGATTTTACTCTGACTTCTTTTGTTTCGAAAGCAGATTACCATGCTTTGATTGAAGTTTTTGGTGAAAAGGACTATCTTGTTGGGACACCTGATGAACTCAAGTCTGGTCTTTCAGAATCTATCTCGGCTTGAAAATCGGCATTATCAATGTTATTGTTAATCTTATACTAATTCAGAGTGTGGGAGGCTGTAACACAAGAACTGATTTCTAAATTATCTGTAATCCACTAAAAACTATGTTTTCTATGGTTTCATTTTTAGATTCAAATTTTAATAACACAAATCACATAGTCTTGTGATTTTCTATGGTGTACCATGATATGATAAAGACATAAACTATATTCCATAAATCCACACAAATGTAAAATGATACATGATCATAATGAATACTTAAATGATGGAAACCAAATTTTACATATACTTATTACTATTATTTTTGTTTTATTTTATCCCTTCCTTTTTTTTGTATGTTTTTAAGATAAGGTATTTTGAAAGTAAAAAAAGGATATTTTTGGTATAATTTGTATATAAATAAGCAAAGAATGATAATGACAAAATAAAAGGGACTATAGGAATATCTTTCATGTCGTAAAATTGTTGAATAGGGATTATAGGAATATCTTTCATTAAATATTTATAGTTCCACAAAATTTTCAATTTGGTCGCTATATTTTTTTCTTTCCAATTAGGTCCCTAAGGGTATACAAGTAATTTCACAATTCACTAACATTTTTTATAAACGTTAATAGGGACTAAATTGAAAAAAAACTTAATGTATAAGGACCCAATTGAAAAGAAAAAAAGTATAGGGACCAAATTGAAAATTCAGTGAAACTATAAGGACTTGCAGAATAATTAAACCTAATATATATGACTTAAAATATATTTATCTACAATTAATATATACATATACATAAATGAAAACTATTTAGAATTATCTAAAAATAAATATATTCTGAGAATATGAAAACTATTAATTAAATAAATAATCATTATATTATTCTATAACATGTAGCATTTTGGCGTCAAGAATGCTAACGCGGCACATTCTAGTGCTAGTATAGCTACAAGAGAACTGGTGATTTGCGGCGGTTTTTTTTATGAATTTGTGGCGGTTTTAAACCGCCGTTGCAGGTTAGGGGATGGAGATATGATGTTGCGGCGGTTTTTACAAACTGCTGGCACAATTTGCCGCAAATCAAATAATTGATTTTGCGGCGGTTGCAGAACCGCCGCTAATTTGGTAGTGGATTTTTAAAAAAATCTGTGGCGGTTTTAAAACCGCCACAGAGTTATGTGGGTTTCTTTTATAAAAAGGTGACAGTTTTGAACTGCTGCAAGTTCATAAAAGAGCTTAAAAAGAAGTTAATTAACTACTCAAATGGTTTATACCATTTCTCTTTACTATAATATATTTTTTTACATCATATTTATTAAACTTGAGATATTAATATAAAAAACATTAAAAAACAATAGATAGATTACACCAGCCTAATCTCATCCCCTTCTCTTAATGCCTTCAAAGCTTTAGTTAACATATACTGCAAGAGCAGTTGCCACCTGCCAATTACAGAAAAAAATTTAGTTACAATAAAAGATAATCAAGCCAACACATATCTCATTAATTTTAGAAACATAAATTTAGTTACTATTTATCATTACTCTTTATAAATACTAACTCAAAATAACATCAATTTATATTTTCAAGTCTTCCTAAAATTATCTTAATTCTCTATTAAACAACAAAAGTAAGAAATTTGTAGTAAAATAACAACATACCGTTAGTTGGCCACATTTTAGTAAAGCATCAATTATTGCAGTGTAAGAAGTTCTAAAGCAAGATCCTTTGCCTCTCCAAAACCTTGTATTTTACATAGAGAAACTGAGAAAGTTGTTGCTGGAGAACCATCCCAAACCAATAGAAAAATTTAAGATAGTGTTGTAAGTATTTTTGTTCAAAATACATATTGGGAGTATGAACAAAGAGTCAATGTAAACTATGTAGAACATAAATATCCATTGAATTAATATAATGGGAAGATACTGATATTTGTTAAAATAAATCTAGACAGTACAAACCAACTAAGCCTTTTCTAACTAGCTGAGAGAACAATATTAAATGGATCAAGCAACTTTATATTGTCCTAATAGTAAACCATGTCTATAGATAAACCATTTACCTTTAAAACTTTTTAATGATTTCCCCCATAATGAAATTCTAAAATTTTTTTTACAACAAGAGCCAAAGAAATACAGGCCTGTCTAGCTGTCTCAATAATGGTGGCCTTGGAGCTACCCCTTAGTTCACTACTGGTGAGTTAAGAATACTCTAATTGGGAGTTACACACGTTATAAAGTTTTTGAAAGGACAAATTTTTGGTTCTATACTACAGCAAAGTAATCAAACAAATTAATAAATGAGAAATCTAACCTTGAGCAATGTTCAATATGTAATGATGTCGAAAACAGATCTTCATGAATGAATTTTTCTGAACCCTAAAAATATAAAAAGGAGAAACTTCAAAAGGTTTTATATTTATCTACCATAGGACCTGAATTTTAAGTGCTTACCTTCATTTCCCCTAAACACTGCATTGTAGTATCCATCTTTTTACTCTTGACACATGTTATAATTAGTGTATTATATGTGAGCTTGTTACGCCTTAATCCTTGTAATACTATTTCATTGAGCATATTTTAGTGCAGTGTGAGGATAGTCAGAGTTTATATACCCCTAAATTTTGAAAATAAAAAGCAATTAAGATTAAAATTCTGTTATGACTAACATTTGCAATCCCTATAACTGCTAAATAATTATCCCAACGAAACTCATGCTGGGCTCATTCTTAAAATAATTTTCTTTTTACAAATGAATGTTAATTTCTATAAGCTTGCAATGCAGTATTTAAAATTCTTTTGGCACTATATTTTTATTTAAAAAAAATATACCTTATATAGTAAATAGAATTCTGCATGATAAAAATTAGAAAACAAGTACCACTTTTTGTTTGGTAGTATTTCATTTATTAAAACAACAATCAACAATCATGTATCTCCTGTAACCTCATCCTAATCATCCTCTTAATTTTTGAACAAGAAAATTATTTAACTGTTTTTCTTTTTAAATACTCTCAAGATATTAATGTCTTTAAATATTTATCTTGCTTAGAAATTAGAATAAATTTAGGAGAATGTTAAAGAATGTGCTCAATGATTCTCTTCCCTGAATGCACAAGATTAAAGTGGTACAGTAGATCCCCATTATACAGGGAGCTTTAATATCATCAAAGAGAAGGCATCTGGTGCGCGAAATTGACCTCCGCACAACTGAACCGGCAAGTACACTGGGTCGTCCAAGTAATACCTCAAGTGAGTGAGGATCGAATCCCACGGAGATTGTCGGATTGAGCAAGCAATGGCTACATTGTAAATCTCAGTCAAACGATTAGAAAAGATGGTTGTTTTTTAAGAAGCATAAACGAAATAATAAAGATTGAAATACCAGATTAGTGTAAAAGTAATGATGAATAATTAGTTAAGGCTTCGGAGATGCGTATTCTTTCCGGATTAACTTTTCTTACTGTATACTTCAACAACAAATGACTCATTCAATGGCAACCGTAATTGACTAACTCATGTAGCATCCTCATCAAGTTAGTCTCTTCTAAACCATAGTATTCAACTATATCTAAGCAACTCATGTAGCATCCTCATCAAGCTAACTCATGGCTTCTTGCTATAGTCGAAGGTGAAGACCTAAGCAATCCACTCCCTTTCGCGATCCTACTCAAAACGCCACAGACAAGGTCAGATCTTCCAGATCAAGGAATGATGCTTCTCATACTCTAGCCTTGACGCCACAGAAACCTCAGCAACCCACAGTCAACGGGATTATATGTCACATATCCAAAGTTGCCCAGGCATGCTCTTGGAATCTGCAGTGCATTCTCTAGCTTGTGGTTCAATGCTATCCGATCAAGACCCACACGAAACCCATGTAGAACAATGATGATTGTATGGGTGGTGTACAAAATTGTGATCTCAATGACGCTAACAAATTGGTACGCACAATTGTAATATCACTATTCTTCACAACTTCGCACAACTAACCAGCAAGTGCACTGGGTCGTCCAAGTAATAAACCTTATGCAAGTAAAGGTCGATCCCACGGAGATTGTCGGCTTGAAGCAAGCTATGGTCATCTTGTAAATCTCAGTCAGGCGGATTCAAATGGTTATAGAGTTTTGATAATTAAAAGATAAATAAAACGCAAAATAAAGATAGAGATACTTATGTAAATCATTGGTGGAAATTTTAGATAAGTGTATGGAGATGCATTGTTCCTTCTGAATCTCTGCTTTCCTACTGCCTTCATCCAATCCTTCATACTCCTTTCTATGGCAAGATGTATGTAGGGCGTCACTAAACAATAGCATGTCCTCATGCTATATCCAAGGTAAAAAGTAAGGTTAAAGTGGTGGAATGCCATGCAATGCAATCTAATCTAAATGCAACTACCTAAATGAATCATGCAATTCTAATTTATTATTCACTTGTATATAAAGCTTACATATAGTTAAATTAATTCACATTCTCAAGGAATATATATATATATAGCCAAGCCTTAGATAGTGATAAAGTGCCTTTACAATTGAGATGGGAGAGAAAAACATTTTATAAACTTGCAAGACAATTAATAATTTAAGCAGAGACATATGTTAATGAGCTATTGAACCCTCACTGGATATTGTGTTACTCTCTAGTCACTCAATGTTTATTGGGTTAATCACTCTATTCTTCTTTTTATCCTTACGTTCTACAACTTTGTTCTTTATCTAACCAATCAACAATTATAGAATATAGACATACCAAAAAGCATGAGGTCTTTAATTAAGGTTGTAATGGGGTCAAGGTAAAGGTAGGGGTATATGTATAAGGCTAAGTGAGCTAATAAGTGAATCCTTAATTAGTCTAAGATCTCACCTAACATACATACTTTCTAAGTAAAGCTTCTTTACCTATTTCCCCATATTTTTCCCACTTTTGATGTTACATGCTCATGCCTTATTTTAACTTTTATCCTATGTTCATTGTTTTCATTTTGCAATTGGGGGATTCTCTTGTATCCCCTTTATTCAAATAAAATTTTTTTAATGCACATGGTAATTTAATTACTTTAATTTCACATGAGCATGTTTTCCAAAAATTCTTAATTTGGAACATCTTTATTCTTTTCAACTTTCTACCCTGTTTTTCATCATCCATGTTCCCAATAGGTTTCCCCACACTTAAACAATACACAATTTCTATCTTAAGCTAACCAATGATTCAACTTGGGATTTTTATTTTATTTTTCTGCTTAAGGCTAGTAATGTGGTTATAAAACAAGAGGAAATTTAAAGGCTCAAGGGGGCTAATGATGAGCGGATAATTTATACGCTTTTTGGCATTGTTTTCATATAGTTTTTAGTAAGTTTAAGCTACTTTTAGGGATGTTTTCATTAGTTTTTATGTTAAATTCACATTTCTGGACTTTACTATGAGTTTGTGTGTTTTTCTGTGATTTCAGGTAAATTCTGACTGAAATTGAGGGATTTGAGCAAAACTCTGAAGAAGGCTGACAAAAGGACTGCTGATGCTGTTGGATTCTGACCTCCCTGCACTCGAAATGAATTTTCTGGAGCTACAGAACTCCAATTGGCGCGCTCTCAACGGCGTTGGAAAGTAGACATCCAGGGCTTTCCAGCAATATATAATAGTCCATACTTTATTCGAAGAATGACGACGTAACTTGGCGTTAAACGCCAAGTTCATGCTGCTGTCTGAAGTTAAACGCCAGAAAAACGTCATGAT
>NC_029781.3:64971233-64976285 GCF_000817695.3 Arachis duranensis
TATTTCCCCGTGAGGAATGAAAGTAGCCACAGTTGCTGGTGAACCCCTATACAAAGCTTGCCATGGAAAGGAGTAAGAAGGACTGAGTAGAAGGAGTAGGAGAACAGGCGTCCAAGAGCTCTACAGCATCTCCATCCGCTTATCTGAAATTCCCACCAATAAATCTGCATAAGTGTTCTATCCCTTTTATTATTTCTTCTTTTTATTATTAATTATTCGAAAACCCATAAACCATTTTTTAATCTGCCTAACTGAGATTTGTAAGGTGACCATAGCTTGCTTCATACCAACAATCTCTGTGGATTCGACCCTTACTCACGTAAGGTTTATTACTTGGACGACCCAGTACACTTGCTGGTTAGTTGAACGGAGTTGTGTCCACTAGTGCCAATTTCTAAAATCCAATTACAAGAAAATAGGAATCACAATTTCGTCCACCAGCTAACAAGGGTGATGTAAAAGGTAGGTTAATTTTTTGGGATAAGTGAGCTAAAATCAAACAATGGCCTCAATCACTTTCTTGGTATGTATCTATATTCTATAACTGGACATATAGATTAAAACAAAATAAAGAACACCAGAATAAATAAGAAGGGCAAAACACACAGGAATAAAATATTATGGCTTAAATGTAACCATACAATGAAGCTCAAAACTCACAGGTTGCGTGTTCTCTAACTCAAAAATCATATATCATTCATATATGTCATGCAGGTTTAGTTAAAAATTCCCATTATTCTCAATGTAAAACTTAAGGTGGCTTTAAAGTTCTAATGTTTCTCCTTGATGAAATGTTGTTAACTAACTAACATGTAATGCTATATATACAAGGTGTGTGGATTGATTCTGTTAAGGTCTCTAGCTTACTCCTTTTTATTTTTTTTGACCAAATTAAACTATTATATGCTAAAAGGGTAAACTATACTAATTTATCCACATATTCTATCACTAATAAGTTAGAACTGCAAACTAATCTAAATGGCTAAAATATGAACTAAATTGCAAAATGCAGAAACAGAGTAGAAATACATGAAAAAAGTAACGTATAAGTACCAAAAAAATAAAAATAAAGAGAAAAATACAGAAAAATAGCCAAAATAAAATAGAAGGGTCTGTAGTGGTTCACCAAAAAAATATGCCAGAGATGGCGATCTCCCCACACTTAAAATAAAGCATTGTCCCCGATGCTCACTCAAGCAGGGTGTGAAGGGGTGTCATCACTGGAAGGATGGGTAGCCGGAGTCTCTGTGGTGGTGGTCTGAGGATCTGCAGACTGGATGAGGGTGTGAGGATCTGTCTGCTGCAAAGGAGGATCTGACTAGATAGGAATCTCAAGATCTGTGGCCTGTATCTGGTGTGGCGTCTCAGTGTGTGACATAGCCTGCTCTGGGCCTACCTGCTCAGCCTGTGTGGGTGCCTGCTCCTCATGATCGAATGCCTCCGGCTTAGATGTATTAGAAGGGGTGTCAGGCTCGGAGGGGATGTCGCCGTTGGACCGGATCATCAACTTGAGGTGCTCATAGCGTCGCTTGCTGCGATGCTCCATACGGTCCAAGTGGGCAAACAGTCGATGCACCAAATGGTAAATAGGCTCATGAGTAGCTGGAGGAGCAGTGGGCGGGGTAGGTGCAGCAGTGGAAGAAGAGGGGGCAACTGAAGGTATGGCTGTCTCATCTGAAGGAGTAAGGAAATCAGGTCTGTAGCCCAAGGCCAGAAAGTTCCTGCTGTGAGGAATAATCTTCCTGCACTCTACAGCAGGTGGCCTCTCATCAACGTCCTCCCAAGGCACGTCAGCCTAACGGCCTAGCTGGGTAACCAGATAAGGGAAGGGGAGGGTGCCTCGGATATGTACCCTAGCCATATAGTGCCGGATGAATCGTGGTAGGTATAGGTCCTTACCCTCCATCACACACCAGAGGAGGGTGATCATGGCAGCAGGTATCACCGTCTCATGGGTACTTGGCATAACAAAGTTGCTCAAGATTTGATGCCATAACCGAGCCTCATCATTTAAATAAATCCGCTTGATCCCCTTTGGCATGGTGGTGTCCTGACCCATGACCCATGGAAGAGTCGGGTCAAGGGCTATCCTTGCCTTGACTGCATCCCAATCAAACCTCATGAAGCGCATGTCCTCCTCAGCCTTGTGGTAATCGTCAGCCTGATCGAACTTTGGTGGAAGGTGCAGAATATCCTCAATGACCTCTTCAGTGACCAGTATCTGTTTCTCTCTGAGATGCACGACATCCAGGGAAGTCTTGAAGTAATTGCAGTAAAACTCTCTTACTCAGGAAGCATTTACCTCAGTCAAGTTTTGCTCTAAGAAGAACCAGCCTCTCTGTTTGATCTGATCGGAGGTGTACTGTTGTAGTTCTTCTGGGATTTTCAAGGTCCTCTCCAGGTACAGATTTCTAGAGGTAGCAAACTTAGGAAACTTCAGCTCACAGTACCGGTTTGCAAACTTAATGGAATCATTGGCAGGGAGGAGTTGGTCAGCCTTCTCCTGCATGGCAAAGTGCTTGTCCCGCCAGGAGTCATCATGCAGAAGTTCCATGAGAGATGATGAGCGGATAATTTATACGTTTTTTTGCACTGTTTTTAGTATGTTTTTAGTACATTTTAGTTAGTTTTTAGTATGTTTTTATTAGTTTTTATTTAAAATTCACCTTTCTAGACTTTACTATGAGTTTGTGTGTTTTTCTATGATTTCATGTATTTTCTGGCTAAAATTGAGAGACCTGAGCAAAAATCTGATTCAGAGGCTGAAAAAGGACTGCAGATGCTGTTGGATTCTGACCTCCCTGCACTCGAAGTGAATTTTCAGGAGCTACAGAAATCCAATTGGCGCGCTCTCAATTGCGTTGGAAAGTAGACATTCTGGGCTTTCCAGAAATATATAATAGTCCATACTTTACCCAAGAATTGACGGCCCAAACCGGTATTTCAAATCAGCTTCAGAATTCCCGACGTTTAACGCTGGACCTGGCACAAAAGTTGGAGTTAAACGCCCAAACTGGCACAAAAGCTTGAATCACGCTTGCTTCTATTCTACGGTATGAGTCTCTAAACCGCATGGTTGGGGATGAGGAGCTTTGCTGTGTCTTGATGGATTAATGCAATTACTACTGTTTTTCATTCAATCACGCTTGCTTCTATTCTAAGATACCACTTGTTCTTCAACCTGATGAATGTGATGATCCGTTACACTCATCACAACTCTCACCTATGAACGTGTGTCTGACAACCACCTCCATTCTACCTTCGTTTGAGTGTGTATCTCTTGGATTCCTTAAGCAGAATCTTCGTGGTATAAGTTAGAACCCATTGGCGGCCATTCTTGAGAATCCGGAAAGTCTAAACCTTGTCTGTGGTATTCCGAGTAGGATTCGAGGATTGAATGACTGTGACGAGCTTCAAACTCGCGAGTGTTGGGCGTTAGTGACAGACGCAAAAGAATCACTGGATTCTATTCCGACATGATCGAGAACCGACAGATGATTAGCCGTGCGGTGACAGCGTGTATTGAACATTTTCACTGAGAGGATGGGAGGTAGCCATTGACAACGGTGAAACCCAACATACAGCTTGCCATGGAAGGAGCCTTGCGTGCATGAAGAAGAAGACAGTAGGAAAGTAGTGCTTCATAAGATATAGCATCTCCAAAACCTCAACATGTTCTCCATTACTGCAAAATAAGTATTTATTTCATGTTCTTTTACTTTTTACAATTAAATTTGAGAATTATTGATATCCTGACTAAGAGTTACAAGATAACTGATGACAAGTCATCATATACCCATTTTTCAAGCTAATTTCACTTGTTTTGTTAGCATTTATGCACTTTCTTGCATCCTAAGTAAGTGATTTGGAGTGAAAATGCATAACTTCTTTAAATCAAGCAACCACCATGAATTTAATGTTAATCATTGAGGTTTGAGCTAATTTTAATTGCATTTTAATTGATTTATAAGCCTCTTGAATTTAGTGATACTTTGAGTGGTTGTTTGGTTTATTATAGGTGAAGAAAAGAAAAGAAAATGAAAAGCGTGGCCTAAGAAGCATGACACAAGAAAAGGAAAGCGTGGCAAAAAAGGAAGAGAAGCGTGCCGCAACTAATGAGGGAGGCAACCTTGCCCTCCACAAGGGCAGACTGCCCTCTAGGAGAGCAGCACTAAGTGACCAAGCCAAGGAAGGCAACCTTGCCCTACCCACTCCTAGGGCAGAGCACAAAATGGTGCCTTGGAGCCAAGAGAAGCAAACTCTGCCCTGCCCTTGTGGAGAGCAGAATCGGGCACCTCAAGGAAAGAAATCAAGAAAAAAAGGCTACCCATGCATGCTACAAGGCTCGAACAAGGGACCATGAGGAAGCCAAGCCTTGAGACCCACTACCGTGCCAAGAAGCCAAAAAAAATAAAATAGCGTGTTTGCACTCTCCCAGGTTCGAACCCGAGACGTGAAGGAAGGACCCTGCCCTGCCCTTGGCGCGGGCAGGGCAGCAATTGAACTAGGTGCACCAATTTTGAAAGCTGGCGCACCAACTTTGCTTCCTGGCGCACCAACTTCCTCGTCCTGGCAGCATCTGGCGCGTGCGTTCCTTCCCTGGCGCACCAACCCGTTCCTGCCCTGCCCTTGGCGCGGGCAGGGCAGCGTTCAGCATCAATCGCATGCACAACGCCCCCTGGCAGCACCATCCGCACGCACAACGCCCCCTGGCAGCACCATCCGCACGCACATCTCGTCCCTGGCGCACCAAACTTTCCCGCCCTGCCCTTGGCGCGGGCAGGGCAGCCTCTGGCGCACCAACCTCGTGCCAGACGTGCACCAACTCGCACCAACACGCAACATGGCTGCACCAATTGCTAGCACCAAGCATCAATTTTCTGCCCTGCCCTCCACAAGGGCAGGGCAGCCTCCTGGGAGTGAATCTTTTTGGGCCAAAATTCAAATTAAAATTTCTTTTGAACTCATTTCTTCACCAATTCAAAAGCCCATCCAAATCCCATTATCCAAGAATAGAAAGTGTATAAATAGGACTTAGTTTGATGTAATTAG
>NC_029781.3:64977722-64979986 GCF_000817695.3 Arachis duranensis
CTCACTCTTAAGGCTCAAGAAGCACTTGATCATTCAGCTGGAGGCTCTTTGCAACTCATGAAAACTACAGAGGAAGCTCAAAACCTCATTGATATGGTGGCTAACAACCAATATTTCTTTGCTCATCAAAGACAACGCCAACCATCACAAAGAAGAGGAGAAATGGAGTTGGAAGGAGTGGATTCAATTCTAGCTCAGAACAAGATAATCCAGCAGCAAATTCAACAACAATTTGAGCAAATGGCCAAAAGGATTGATGGCTTGCAAGTTGCATCAGTAAGTGCCACAAGCCAACCATCAACTACTTGGGGGCAGAATGAAGAAATTCAAGAGGAGCAACAGCAAGAGCAAGTCCAATACATGCACACCCAAAATCCTGGAACTAATGAAGTCTATGGTGATACTTACAATCCATCTTGGAAGAACCATCCCAACCTCAGATGGGGAGACAACCATAATCAAAATCAACAACCATGGCAAAGAAACACAAGCCAAAACAATTGGAAAAACACAAACCATAACCCCCAGCCAAACACTAACCAAAATTCATACAGAAAACCACAAAATAACTACCCAAATTCTAACCAATACCCACCCAATAACCACCCAACTAACCAAAACACTTATCTTCATCCATCAACACCCCAAAACCAAACCATCTCCCAAGACTCACAGAGAATCACCAATCTAGAGCTACTCATGGAGAAACTAATGAAGAGCCAAGAATTGACAAACAAAAATCAAGAAGCCTCCATGAAGAACCTAGAGAGGAAGATTGGACAAATCTCCAAGAAGATCTCTGTTGAGAAGCCATCAAGCTCACTACCTAGTGACACTATTCCCAACCCAAAGGAAGAATGCAAGGTGGTGCAACTAAGAAGTGGAAGAGTGTTAACAGATGGTAGCCAAGGAGCAACAAAGAAGCTCATGGAGAATGACACTGAGCCAACAAAGAAGGGTGAAACCATCAACCAAGACAAGATAAGCAAAAATGCTCCAGAAAAGCTCACAGAGGAAGACAACAAGTCACAAAATCTGAAGAAAGGAAAGAAGATCTTGGAGGAACCTATGGAGAAGAGCTCAACAGCACCTCTACCTTATCCACAGAGATTTCACAAGGAAACAAAGGACCAGCACTTCCACAAATTTCTTGAGACTTTCAAGAAGTTAGAAATTAACATACCTTTGGCAGAGGCTTTGGAGCAAATGCCTTTGTATGCTAAGTTTCTAAAGGAGCTCATTAACAAGAAAAGAGATTGGAATGAGAAGGAAACGGTGATGCTTAGTGAAGAATGTAGTGCCGTGCTCCAAAAGGGAATCCCACCAAAACTCAAGGATCCAGGGAGTTTTGTAGTGCCATGCACTATAGGCAAACTATCCTTGGATAAAGCCCTTTGTGATCTTGGAGCTAGTATTAACTTGATGCCTTTATCCATGATGAAAAAGCTTGCCATAGAAGAACTCAAACCCACCAAGATGTCACTAGTCATGGCAGACAGATCAATCAAGATACCAAATGGGATTGTGGAAAATTTGCTAGTAAAGGTTGGAAAGTTTATCTTCCCTGCAGATTTTGTAATCTTAGATACTGATGAGGAAGGCAACAATTCAATCATTTTGGGCAGACCATTTCTAGCAACTGCAAGAGCCATCATAGATGTGGAAAAAGGAGAAATGATTTTCAGAGTACACAATGAGCAAATGATCATCAATGTTTTTAAGTCAATGCAACACCCCCCAGAGAAGGAAGATCATTTGCGGGTGGATATGATAGAAAGCTTGGTGGAAGAAATGTTAGACATTGATCAACATGAGCAAGAAAAGGACAATCAAGAAACAATAGAGGAACATGTGGCTGAGGCTTTCATAAACAAAGAAGTGGAACCAAGCAAGAAAGAAGAGGTGCAAAAGTAAGAACTGAAGCCATTACCTTCTCATCTCAAATATGCATTTCTTGGGACTTCAGAAAGCCTCCCGGTGATCATCAATTCATCCTTGACAAAGAAAGAAGAAGGAGAGCTTCTTGATGTTCTCAGAGCCCACAAGGATGCCTTAGGATGGACCATTGATGACCTAAAAGGCATCAGCCCTACAATATGCATGCATAAGATTCTTTTGGAAAACAATTCCAAAGCAGTAATTCAACCTCAGAGAAGACTAAACCCTGCAATGAAAGAAGTTGTCCAGAAGGAAGTGATGAAGTTATGGAATGCAGGAATCATATATCCTATTTCCGATAGCTCATGGATAAGCCCAGTCCAAGT
>NC_029781.3:64981362-64983329 GCF_000817695.3 Arachis duranensis
TTGATGTCAAAGCAGGATGCTAAACCAAGGCTTATCAGATGGATTCTACTCTTACAAGAATTTGATATTGAGGTGAGGGACAGGAAAGGCACTGAAAATCTAGTTGCTGATCATTTGTCAAGGCTGCCACCAGAAACAATTCAAAAGGCCTCATTACCTGTGAATGAAAGCTTCCCAGATGAACATCTCATGCAAATCCAACAAACACCATGGTTTGCTGATATAGCAAACTACAAAGTAGGGAGGAAGATACCACAAGAATTCACTAAGCAACAAGTGAGGAAACTAATCAATGAAGCAAAGAAGTTCTTGTGGGATGAACCCTATTTGTTCAGAAGATGCTCTGATGGAATAATCAGGAGATGTATTCCTGAAAGTGAAACAAAAGATATATTATGGCATTGCCATGGCTCAGCTTATGGTGGACACTTTGGTCCAGAAAGAACAGTAGCAAAGATTCTACAAAGTGGTTTCTATTGGCCAACCATCTTCAAAGATGCCAGGGAATTTGTCCATCAATGTAATGAATGTCAAAGAGCAGGAGGACTAACAAAACGGAATGAGATGCCACAGAACTTCATTTTGGAAGTAGAATTGTTTGATCTATAGGGCATTGATTTCATGGGACCCTTTCCTCCCTCCTATTCATTTAGATACATCTTGGTAGCAGTAGAATATGTTTCAAAATGGGTGGAAGCCATAGCCACAACCACCTGTGATGCACAAGTGGTTCTTCAATTCTTGAAAAAGCACATCTTTACTAGATATGGAGTACCCAAGAGTCTCATCAGTGATGGTGGTGGCCATTTTTGTAATAGACAGATGGAGAAACTTCTCCACAAATATGGAGTTATTCACAAGGTAGCCACACCATATCATCCCCAAACTAATGGTCAAGCAGAATTAGCAAACAGAGAACTAAAGAAGATCCTAGAAAAAACAGTTGGTAGCACAAGAAAGGATTGGGCTAGGAAGTTGGAAGATGCACTTTGGGCATACAGAACAGCTTTTAAAACTCCTATTGGGAGGTCCCCATTTCAACTGTTATATGGCAAAGCTTGTCATCTCCCTATAGAGCTTGAGCACAAAGCCTTTTGGGCCACTAAACTTCTAAATTTGGATTCTGAAGCAGCAGGAGAGAAAAGATTGTTGCAGCTGAATGAGCTAGATGAGTTTAGGCTAGAAGCCTATGAAAATACCAAGATATACAAGGAAAAAGCTAAGAGATGGCATGACAGGAAGATTTTGAAAAAAGAGTTCAAACCAGGACAACAAGTACTCTTGTATAATTCACGGCTCAAGATATTCCCTGGCAAGCTTAAGTCTAAATGGACTGGTCCATACTTGGTGACTAAGGTTTTTCCTTATGGGAGCATCGAATTACTAGATGAAGCAACAAAGAATCAGTTTACAGCAAATGGTCATAGAGCAAAATTGTACCTAGGAGGGCAATGGAACAAAGAAAAGGAGGTCCAGAACCTGAATCCCTCTTGAAGCAAAAAATGAAAGATGTCAAGCTAATGACAATAAAAGAGCGCTTGTTGGGAGGCAACCCAACCTGAGGTAGTTTCTTTTCATAGCTTTTCAATAAAAAATGTTGAGTAATTGTTGTGCATTGCAGGGAGCTAAGTTTGGTGTTGCACACCAAAACAATTTGAGGGAGAATGAAAACTTCTAAGTTTGGTGTTCCACCACAAATATCATTTAAAAACACATTCTCACCTCTTGCATGATTCTAGCTCCAAGTAATCAAACCTATTATTCAACTGTTGAATTGTTTTCTAGCTCTAATTCCATTAACCTTTAGCAAGAATACATGGTTTCAAATATGGTTAACTTGGTACATCTGAGACAGTGGCAAAACAATTAAGTTTGGTGTTCACACACCAAAACAAATCCTGAAACCACACTCAGCATTATGCACACTAACCATATAATTAAGGGCTTGAGAAGCAAGCAACTTTGAG
>NC_029781.3:64986183-64989661 GCF_000817695.3 Arachis duranensis
AATTGCTTAGTTAATTCAGATCTGGGAAGGAAATTGGGTTTTAGGCTCTGCTACCTAAGCCCTTGGAATCCTGAGATCACAATTTCACTTTTGGTTCTTCTGTGAACCTCTGCTACATTTCACTTAAATTTTGTTTGAACGCTCCTTGTTCCTGATTTAAATTCTGCTCAATCTCTTGCTGCAATTTACTTCTGCTTTGTTTAGATCTTGCAATCCCATTCCTAAATTCCCTTTTATATTCAAGCCATTTATCTTTCTTGCCCTTTAAGTTACTGCAATTTAAATTTCTTGCACTTTAAGTTTCAGTCATTTACTTTCTTGCTCTTTAAGATTCTGCACATTTACAATTCTGTTCTTCGATTTACTGCACTTTTCCCTTTCCCCCTTACATTTACTGTCATTTACTTTCTGTTAAACACAAATCACTCAACCAAAACTTGATTCGCTTGACTAAATCAACCACTAAACTAAAATTGCTCAATCCTTCAATCCCTGTGGGATCGACCTCACTCATGTGAGTTATTATTACTTGATGCGACCCGGTACACTTGCCGGTGAGTTTTGTGTTGGATCGTTTTCCACACATCAATAACCATAGCTTGCTTCAAGCTGACAATCTCCGTGGGATCGACCCTTACTCACGTCAGGTATTACTTGGACGACCCAGTGCACTTGCTGGTTAGTTGTGCGGAATTGCAAAAGTGTGATTGTGATTTCGTGCACCAAGTTTTTGGCGCCGTTACCGGGGATTGTTTGAGTTTGGACAACTGACAATTTATTTTATTACTGCATATGGGAGTAGCATCTGTATACCTCCCATTAAAGCAAGCAGCTTTGAGCTAAATCCTCAACTCATTATCATGATGCAGCAAAATTACCAGTATTCCGGTCTTCCACAAGAAGAACCTGCTGAGTTTCTGGCACAGTTCTTACAAATTGCTGACACAGTACGTGATAAAGAAGTGGATCAGGATGTCTACAGATTGTTACTGTTTCCATTTGCTGTAAAAGATCAAGCTAAGAGGTGGTTGAATAACCAACCCACAGCAAGCATAAAAACATGGAGACAGTTATCAGATAAATTCCTGAATCAATTTTACCCTCCAAAAAGGATGACACATCTAAGGCTGGACATCCAAGGCTTTAAACAAGAGGATAATGAATCCCTTTATAACGCCTGGGAGAGGTATAGAGGTATGCTAAGGAAATGCCCCTCTGAAATGTTTTCAGAGTGGGTACAGTTAGACATCTTCTACTATGGGCTTACAGAAAAAGCTCAGATGTCTTTAGACCACTCAGCTGGTGGATCTATACACATGAGGAAGACGATTGAAGAGGCTCAAGAGCTCATAGATATGGTTGCTAGAAATCAACATCTATACTCAAGCAGTGAGTCCTCTATAAAAGAAGAAGCTATGGCAGTAACTACTAATCTTAATCCTCAAGAACAGATTGTTGAACTTAATCAACAATTACTCCTGATGACAAAACAATTAGCAGAGTTTAAAGAGATGCTCTAAGAAACTAAAAATGCTAACCAGAATATGGAAGCACAATTGAATCAGACAAGACAGTAGCTCTCTAAACAGATAACAGAAGAATGCCAAGCTGTTAAATTAAGGAGTGGAAAGACATTGAATGTATCAACTCAAAGCAGCAGAAAGCCAAGAAAGGAACAACTGACAGAGGATAACCAAACCACTGCCCAAAATCCCTCTGAGGACAGAAAGAGCCCAGAGAGGAATACTTCTGGCGTTCAAATGCCAGAAAAGGGGGAAAAGTTGGCGTTAAACGCCCATTCTTTGCCTAGTTCTGGCGTTCAAACACCAGAAAAGGGTGGAAAGCTGGCGTTAAATGCCCATCCTGCACCCAGTCCTGGCGTTCAAACGCCAATGAGGAATCAGACACCTGAGAGTGCTGATAGTAACCCCTCTAAGAAGGCTTCTCCAACCACCACTGTAGGGAATAAACCTGCAGCAACTAAGGTTGAAGAATATAAAGCCAAGATGCCTTATACTCAGAAACTCTGCGAAGCGAAACAGGATAAACAATTTCCCGCTTTGCAGACTATCTTAGGACTCTTGAAATAAAGATTCCGTTTGCAGAGGCACTTAAGCAAATACCCTCTTATGCTAAGTTCATGAAAGAGATCTTAAGTCATAAGAAGGATTGGAGAGAAACTGAAAAGGTGTTTCTCACTGAAGAATGCAGTGCAGTCATTCTGAAAAGCTTACCAGAAAAGCTTCAAGATCCAGGAAGCTTTATGATACCATGCACATTAGAAGGTGCTTGTACCAAGACAGCCCTATGTAACCTTGGAGCAAGTATCAACCTAATACCTGCAACCACTATCAGAAAGCTTAGGTTGACTGAAGAAGTCAAACCAACCCGGATATGTCTCCAACTTGCTGATGGCTCCATCAAATATCCATCAGGCATAATTGAAGACATGATTGTCAAGGTTGGGCCGTTTGCCTTTCCCACTGACTTTGTAGTACTGGAAATGGAGGAGCACAAGAGTGCAACTCTCATCCTAAAAAGACCTTTCCTAGCAATTGGACGCACTCTTATTGATGTACAAAAAGGGGAAGTAACCCTGAGAGTCAATGAGAATGAGTTCAAGTTGAATGCTGTCAAAGCTATGCAGCACTGCATGAGCACTGATATTATTGACTCTTTGGTAGAAGAGATCAATATGACTGAAAGTCTAGAATCAGAGCTAGAGGACATCTTTAAGGATGTTCAGCCTGATCAGGAGGAACTAGAAGAAATAAAGGAATTTTTGAAAATTCCTCAGGAAGAGGATAAGCCTCCCAAACCTGATCTCAAACCACTACCACCATCCCTGAAGTACGCATTTCTGGGAGAGGGTGACACTTTTCCAGTGATCATAAGCTCTGCTTTAAATTCACAGGAAGAGGAAGCACTAATTCAAGTGCTAAGGACACACAAGACAGCTCTTGGATGGTCCATAAGTGATCTTAAGGGTATTAGCCCAGCAAGATGCATGCACAAGATCCTATTGGAGGATAATGCCAAACCAGTGGTTCAACCACAAAGGTGGCTAAATCCAGCCATGAAGGAGGTGGTGCAGAAAGAGGTCACTAAATTACCAGAGGCTGGGATTATTTATCCTATTTCTGATAGCCCCTGGGTGAGCTCTGTCCAAGTTGTCCCCAAGAAGGGAGGCATGACCGTGGTTCATAATG
Organism: Arachis duranensis; assembly: GCF_000817695.3. Taxonomy (NCBI): domain Eukaryota; kingdom Viridiplantae; phylum Streptophyta; class Magnoliopsida; order Fabales; family Fabaceae; genus Arachis; species Arachis duranensis. The sequence continues at coordinate 64,989,393 of NC_029781.3, forward strand.
AAAAGAATGAACTGGTTCCTACAAGAACAGTTACAGGGTGGCGTATGTGTATTGACTACAGAAGGCTCAATACAGCCACCAGAAATGATCATTTTCCTTTACCATTCATAGACCAAATGCTAGAAAGACTAGCTGGTCATGATTATTACTGCTTTCTGGATGGCTATTCAGGTTACAACCAAATTGCAGTAGATCCTCAAGACCAAGAGAAAACAGCATTCACTTGCCCTTCTGGCGTGTTTGCCTACAGAAGAATGCCTTTTGGTCTA
>NC_029781.3:64989869-64994240 GCF_000817695.3 Arachis duranensis
CTGGGAGAAATGTCACTTTATGGTGACTGAAGGAATTGTCCTTGGGCACAAAATTTCAGGCAAGGGAATAGAGGTGGATAAAGCAAAGGTAGAGGTAATTGAAAAATTACCACCACCTGCCAATGTTAAGGCAATCAGAAGCTTTCTTGGGCATGCAGGATTCTACAGAAGGTTTATTTTTCAAAAATTGCAAAACCTCTAAGCAACCTGCTAGCTGCTGACACACCATTTGTGTTTGACACACAGTGTCTGCAGGAGTTTGAGACCCTGAAAGCCAAGCTGGTCACAGCACCAGTCATCTCTGCACCAGACTGGACATTACCATTCGAACTAATGTGTGATGCTAGTGACCATGCCATTGGTGCAGTGTTGGGACAGAGGCATAACAAGCTTTTGCACGTCATTTATTATGCCAGCCGTGTTCTAAATGACGCACAGAAGAATTACACAACCACAGAAAAAGAGTTACTTGCAGTGGTCTATGCCATTGACAAGTTTAGATCATATTTAGTAGGATCAAAAGTGATTGTGTACACTGACCATGTTGCTCTTAAGTACTTACTCACAAAGAAGGATTCAAAACCCAGGCTCATAAGATGGGTGTTGCTTCTGCAAGAGTTTGATATAGAAATAAGAGACAGAAAAGGGACAGAGAACCAAGTGGCTGATCATCTGTCCTGAATAGAACCAGTAGCTGGGGCGTCCCTCCCTTCTACTGAGATCTCTGAGACCTTTCCGGATGAGCAACTCTTTGCCATTCAGGAAGCTCTATGGTTTGCAGACATTGCAAATTATAAAGCTGTGAGGTTCATACTCCAGGAGTACAGCAGGGTGCAAAGAAAGAAATTAATTTCATATGCCAAGTACTACCTATGGGATGAGCCATATCTCTTTAAGAGATGTGCAGACGGAATGATCCGTAGATGTGTACCTAGAGAGGAAGCACAAAGGATCCTGTGGCATTGCCATGGATCACAGTATGGGGGACATTTCGGAAGTGAGCGAATAGCCACTAAGGTCCTCCAATGCGGCTTCTACTGGCCTACTCTCTATAGGGATGCCCGAGAATTTGTGCGTAACTGTGACAGTTGCCAAAGAGCTGGTAACCTGCCTCATGGTTATGCCATGCCTCAACAAGGGATCTTAGAGATTGAACTGTTTGATGTATGGGGTATTGACTTCATGGGTCCGTTCCCACCATCATACTCAAACACTTATATTCTGGTGGCAGTAGACTATGTATCTAAATGGGTAGAAGCAATTGCCACACCTAATAATGATACTAAGACCGTGCTGAAATTCCTCCAGAAACACATATTCAGCAGATTTGGTGTTCCCATAGTACTAATCAGTGATGGGGGCACTCATTTCTGCAACAAACAGTTGTACTCTGCTATGGTCCGATATGGAATTAGTCACAAAGTAGCAACTCTGTATCATCCACAGACAAATGGGCAAGCTGAAGTCTCTAACAGAGAGCTAAAAAGAATCCTGGAATGGACTGCAATTGCCCGTAGAAAGGATTGGGCAAAGAGCTTGGATGATGCTCTGTGGGCATACAGAATAGCATTCAAGACTCCTATAGGAACCTCCCCATACCAACTTGTGTATGGCAAGGCCTGTCATCTGCCCGTGGAACTAGAACATAAAGCCTACTGGGCAACCAGATTCCTAAACCTGGACGCTAAGTTAGCTGGTGAAAAAAGATTACTCTAGCTAAATGAGCTAGATGAATTTAGACTCAATGCCTTTGAAAATGCAAAAATTTATAAGGAAAAGGCAAAGAAGTGGCATGACAAGAAGTTGTCATCCAGAGTCTTTGAGCCAGGACAAAAAGTTCTGCTTTTCAACTCTAGGCTCAGACTATTCCCAGGAAAACTTAAGTCCCGGTGGAGGGGTCCATATGTGATTACAGGAGTGTCATCATATGGATATGTAGAACTTCAGGATATTGATTCTGAAAAAAGGTTCATTGTTAATGGACAGAGGATCAAACATTATCTTGAAAGCAATTTTGAGCAAGAATGCTCAAAATTGAGGCTTGAATGAATCTCAGTAAAGGTCCAGTTAAAGACAATAAAGAAGCGCTTGCTGGGAGGCAACCCAGTCATTAGCAGGTTATCTGTTTTGTTTAATAAAAGTTTGATACATATTCTCAAGGGTGATCATCAAAATGGAAGGAATTCACAGAGTTACAGAAGGATTCAGTGCAAAAAGCAGAGAAAAGGAGCTTGCTGGCGAAAAAACACCAGTAAAGGGTACTCTGGGCGTTAAACGCCAGAATGGGCACCATTCTGGGCGTTTAACGCCAGGTGTGCAGCATCCTGGGCGTTTAACGCCAGGTGTGCAGCATCCTGGGCGTTTAACGCCAGGTGTGCAGCATCCTGGGCGTTTGGCAAAATGCCCAGTGATGAAGGGGTTTTTGGCGTTTAACGCCAGCCAGGGTACCTGGCTGGGCGTTAAACGCCCATATTTACATTTGGGCGTTAAATGCCAGAATGGATACCATTCTGGGCGTTTAACGCCAGATAGGTGGGGGACATAGATTTTGCTTTCCACTTCAATTTTTTTCAAACTTTCTTGTTTTGATCCATAATTTTCAGCATAAACACGTTTCAAATTTTCATCATTCACCCTCAAATTTCAAAAATTAAAATCATTCTTCAAATCTCTTTCAAATCCTCTCCAAATCTTCTTCAAAAACTCAAATATCTTCTCAAATTCTTTCCATATCTTCTCAAATCTCCTTCAAAATTTTTGAAATCTCTCCCCTTCCCTTATAAATATTCGTTCGGCCATCCCCCTTTCCACACCATTCGAATTTGCTCTCCTCCTCTCTCTCCTCTTTCTTTTCTTTTGCTTGAGGACAAGCAACCCTCTAAGTTTGGTGTGTTTTTCCGTGATCACTAAGCTAAGGCTCATCAAGATCATGGCTCCCAAAGGAAAACAAACCAATACAAGAGGCAAGAAAGAGAATGCTCTAAAGGATCCTTGGAGTCAAGAGAGGTTCTTAACCAAAGAACATGCAGACCATTACCACAAAATAATGGGTCTAAGGTCAGTAATCCCGGAAGTTAAATTTGATCTGAAAGAAGATGAATATCCGGAGATCCAAGAGCAAATTCGAAACAGAGGATGGGAAGTTCTAACCAACCCTGAGACAAAGGTTGGAAGAAACATGGTTCATGAATTCTACTTAAATCTGTGGCTGACAGATAAGTAGAGAATGACTGGAACTACTTTTCATACCTACAGAACCATGGTCAGAGGGAGAATTATTTACTTCCATCTGGACAAAATAAGAGAGGTCTTCAAATTGCCTCAACTACAAGATGATCCTGAATCCTTTAATAGGAGAATGGTGAGAGTAGATAAGGGGTTGGATCAAGTTCTAGAGGACATATGCCTCCCTGGAACAAAGTGGGTGACCAATTCAAAAGGTGTCCCAAACCAACTCAAGAGGGGAGATCTCAAACCAGTTGTAAGAGGTTGGTTGGACTTCATAGGGCGTTCTATTTTGTCCACTAGTAACTGTTCAGAGGTTACTATCAAGAGAGCAGTGATGATTCATTGCATTATGCTGGGAAAAGAAGTGGAGATTCATCATCTGATTGCTTGTGAGATTTACACAATTGCATACAAGAACTCCACTGAAACCAAACTGGATTACCCAAGCTTAATCTCTTTGCTATGTAAAGATGCTGGGGTGAGGATGGGAGTAGATGAATTCATCCCAATTGAACACCCAATCACCAAGAAGTCAATGGAAGGACAAATGCAAGATAACTCTATCAAAAGGAGGGCGCATGAGTTCCTCCCTGAACTTCCTGAAATTGACTACTGGACTCGCCTAAAAGCATCTGTTGCCAGGCTGCAAGAAGTTATGGAACAAATTAAGGAAGAACAACAGAATCAAAAATGCATGCTCTACAAATTGCTGAAAGAACAAGAGAAGCAGGGGCGTGAGCTACAGGCGCTGAAGCGCCAGAAGCTCTCCCTTGAAGGGTCAAATACCCCACAAGTTGAGGGATCATCCACTTCTAAAAATCAAGGTTGTTGAGTCCTAACTCTGTGATAACCTCTATCATTAGGAGTCTATTTAAATTTTTGTTTTCTATTACCATTAGTCTTATCTTATATTTATTTTTTTTTAGTCTTGTTCTTAATTCATGATTAATAAAATTTAAGGTTCATGTTTTAAAGCTATGAATGTCCTATGAATCCATCACCTCTCTTAAATGAAAAATGCTTTAATCACAAAAGTACAAGAAGTACAGGATTTCAAAATTTATCCTTGAAACTAGTTGAATTAGTTTGATGTGGTGACAATAATTTTTGTTTTCCGAATGAATGCTTGAACAGTGCATATGT
>NC_029781.3:64994322-65014548 GCF_000817695.3 Arachis duranensis
TTAAGAACCCTGGACACCTCTAATTGGGGACTCTAGCAAAGCTGAGTCACAACCTGAAAAGGTTCACCCAGTTATGTGTCTGTGGCAAATATGTATCCGGTGGTAAGACTGGAAGACAGAGTGCTTTGGGCCACAGCCAAGACTCATAAAGTAGCTATGTTCAAGAATCATCATACTTAACTAGGAGAATCAATAACACTATCTGAATTCTGAGTTCCTATAGATGCCAATCATTCTAAACTTCAAAGGATAAAGTGAGTTGCCAAAACTGTTCAGAAGCAAAAAGCTACTAGTCCCGCTCATCTAATTGGAGCTAAGTTTCTTAGATATTTTGGAGTCTATAATATATTCTCTTCTTTTTAATCTATTTTATTTTCAGTTGCTTGGGGACAAGCAACAATTTAAGTTTGGTGTTGTGATGAGCGGATAATTTATACGCTTTTTGGCATTGTTTTTAGTATGTTTTTAGTATGTTTAAGTTAGTTTTTATTATATTTTTATTAGTTTTTAGTTAAAATTCACTTTTCTAGGCTTTACTATGAGTTTGTGTGTTTTTCTGTGATTTAAGGTATTTTCTGACTGAAATTGAGGGACCTGAGCAAAAATCTGATTCAGAGGCTGAAAAGGACTGCAGATGCTGTTGGATTCTGACCTCCCTACACTCGAAGTAAAATATCTGGAGCTACAGAAACCCAATTGGCACGCTCTCAATTGCGTTGGAAAGTAGACATCCTGGGCTTTCCAGCAATGTATAATAGTCCATACTTTGCCCGAGATTTGACGGCCCAAATCGGTGTTGCAAATCAGCTTCAGAATTCCCGGCGTTTAACGCCGGAACTGGCAGAAAAATTGGAGTTAAACGCCCAAACTGGCACAAAAGCTGGCGTTTAACTCCAAAAAAAGTCTCTATACATGAAAGCTTCAATGCTCAGCCCAAGCATACACCAAGTGGACCCCGGAAGTGGATTTTTACGTCATTTACTCATTTCTGTATATCCTAGGTTACTAGTTCACTATTAATAGGACCTTTTGACATTGTATCTTCACCTCATGACACTTTACACGTTTCTTATTGTATCTTCTACGGCATGAGTCTCTAAACCCCATGGTTGGGGGTGAGGAGCTCTGCTGTGTCTTGATGGATTAATGCAATTACTACTGTTTTTCATTCAATCATGCTTGCTTCTATTCTAAGATATCACTTGTTCCTAAACCTGATGAATGTGATGATCTGTGACACTCATCATCATTCTCACCTATGAACGTGTGCCTGACAACCACCTCCGTTCTACCTTAGATTGAGTAGATATCTCTTGGATTCCTTAATCAGAATCTTCGTGGTATAAGCTAGAATTGATGGCGGCATTCAAGAGAATCTGGAAGGTCTAAACCTTGTGTTCCGGGGGTTACCTGAAACTGTAGGTCGATCTCGGACGAGATCTTCTATGCTGGTTGGAGCCGACGTGTCCGGCAGGTGTGTAGCGGCCGGAGCTGGTGTGTTCGACTTGTTGGACCTGGTGATGGTGCTGATCCTTCGTCTCCGGAGGGTGGGGGGTACCTGCAAGGGACTCCGATGCTTAAGTTAGCAAGGGTATTAAGCAGGTATTGAGTAGAATCAGAGTATGAGTTATACCTGGGTGCTCCAGTGTATTTATAGTGGTGAGACGTGACCTTTTTGGATAAGATAAGTTAGTTATCTTATCTTATCTTTATCTATGAGTTAAGGTCAGCGTATCTTCAACGGAACCGCCTCTATCCTATAGGCTTGGGCTGCCTTAGGATTCGGGTCGTACTCCTCTATTTGGGCCCTTAACTGTGCTCTCCTGTCGATTTGGCCGAGCTCTTTGAAAAGAGGTCGGATAGTTTGACCTGAAGAGGTTGGTTGCTTTATCTCGAATCATCCCAGGTCGGATAGCTCGACCCAGGGTATGAACAGTGCCCCTGCTTGAGCTCGATCTTCTTTTCGAGGTCGAGTCTTTGACTTCGGTCCTTCTTAAAGTCGAACTCAAGCACTTGTCAATTCCTTTCTTTGTAAAGTCCTTTTTTGAATGTAGAACGTTTTCCTCTAAAAGCACGCGCCTTTGTATTAGCGCTTTTTTAGGAACGCAAGCGGTTTTGATATTCGTATTTAATTGGCATTAATTGCCCTTCATTTTCTCTTGGCTTTTATTTTGAATTTTGCGATCAAAAAACGGTTTCTCTTCTTCATTTCTTCTTGCGTAACTTCTCCCTTTACTCTCTTATTTTTCTATTTCTCTCATCTGCTCTCTGTCTTTCGCTTGCGCCTTTACTTTCTTGTGTTTGTGGCGTCGCTTGGCGTTCTTCTGGGCAGCCTTTATCTCTGCGCTTCCACTCTTCCTCGAAGCTTCTTTCGTCTCCAGGTTAGTCCCATTTCGTATTTTGTTTTCGGCTTTTGCGATGAAGTTTTCCTTTTGATCTTCTTTTTGGAGAAGGTTTGGATTTTTCTGTTTTTATCGTGCTTGACTTTGTTGCATGCTCTGGAATTTTCTTCGTTTTTTGGTGTGAACCTTTTCTTGTTACTTGAATCTTTTTCTTTTGCATGTTGCCGTCATTTCTGTTGGTGCCTTGGTTGATGATTTTGCTTGATTTTGAAAAGTTTTGTGCCTTTGCTGTTTTTCTGTTTGGCCTTTTTGGTGTTCTGATAAACTGTAGCAGTAGTGTTGGTATAGTGTGGGAGCAATGCTTTTCCTGATAAACTGTAGAAGGGTAGACCTTTTGCGTTTTTGCTTCCTTTGCTTTCTTTTCTGGATTTTATTTTGATGAGTGCCGAGATGTAGACTGTAGAAATGATTTTGAAGACCCTTCTTGTTTACTGCCCCCAAGGGATGCTCCAAGACTTCTTCTCTTGAGTCTTGGGGTTTTTCCCTTTTTGGTTTATTCGTTCGTCGAGATGTTTTGACCCATGTCTGAGATGTTTTTAAGTAATCCACTCTTCTTTTCTTTTTGTAGGATTTAGTTGGCCTCATGTCTTCCCGAAATAACGTTGTAGAGATGCCTTCCCAGGTTCCTGCGGGTATGGCCGATTGGGTGGACTCCATGGTTCTCCTGTGTGTCTCGCTGGCTGAATCTGAGTTTTGTGCTCAGCTTAGGCAGTTTCATAGTGTCTGTAGCAATTCTGGTGATGAGAAGAACTATGAACTTATCCCTCCTTCTTCTGACGAGACAGTCTGTTTTTCAACTCGGGTTGTTAATGGTCGCCCTTTCTTTTATGCTTATGACTTTTTCTTTGGTCAGTTGGGTATCACCCTTCCTTTTACTCAATTTGGAATCGACTTGTTATGGTCTTGTAATGTTGCCCCTTCTCAACTTCTCCCCAACTCCTGGGGTTTTATAAAAATTTTCCAATTGTTGTGCAATGGCTTTGGTATTCCTGCTTCCCAATCTGTCTTCTTCTACTTGTTTGTCTTAACTAAGCCTGGAGTGGTGAAAAAGAAGGCAGCTTGGGTCTCCTTTCGTTCCACCCATGGAAAGAAGGGTTTTTCCATGTTTGACGAGTCATTCCGCGATTTTAAAAACTATTTTTTCAAGGTCCGAGCTATTAAAGGAACTCGGCCCTTTTTTCTGGACGAAAATGATGAGCCTGCCTTTCCCCTGGAATGGCAAAAAGATGTGAGGGTCTCCAGGTATTCTTGGGACATGTTGGACGAGGCTGAGCGAGCCTTTGTGACTATTTTGGAAGAATGCTGGGGTCAATCTCCCCATCTTGATACAAAGAAATTTCTAACCAATCCTTCTCTTCTTCAAACTGAACTGGGTATCTTATGTTTTCTTTGCTCTTTTTTTATGTTACTTATAGCTGTATTTCCGACTTGTTCGATTTGTAGCTTGACTTCTGTTTTATTTACAGAGGCAATGAAGAATAATGAATCTATGAAAGCTTTTAAGAGGGCGCAGAGGGCGACTGCTGCCAGGAATATTGCCGCCAAGGCGGCTGGGGAGGGGTCCTCTCAAGTGCGTGAGAAACCAGTAGTGCCGAGTTCCCCCAAGGTAAAAAAAGTGATTCCGACACCTCGGGTCCGCTTGGTGGATCCTGACCCTACTTCTGCCGTTCCATCAGTTGCCCCTCCAAGTAAGAAACAAAAGACGGTTGAGCCCTTCGTCCTCAATGCCCCTGACTTCAATGCCATCGAGTTCATAGATCAACAAATTGGGCCCTATGGTACTCTCTCAATGGACGATGTGTCCATCCTCTATCATTTAGAATTTATGGCCCGGAATCATGTGCAGATGGCGTTTATGGTGACCGCTATACACCGGACTGCTCAAAGTCTCCCTCTTTATGCCACCAAGGTATTTATGGAGGAGGCAAAGCAGGAGTTTGACCGGATGAAGGGGCTGAAGGAGGAGCTCGAATTAAAGGTGACCAAGTTAGAAAAGGATCCAGAAAATGAGAAGGCGAGTTCCCTTTCGCTGGCGGCTTCTTTGAGGTTGGCCGAGGACACAGCCCTGATGCATAAGGAGAGTTACGTCACAACTTATCGGGAGGTGATGCGCCTGAGGGAGGAGTTGAACAATGCCCGGGAGGATTATTCTGAGCTCCAAGGTCATCTTGTGGGCAGTGTGACTGCTGCTTACGAGAACTTGAAGGAGCAATTTCGGGTCATTGCTCCCGAGGCCGATCTCACCCCTTTCAGCCTAGACAATGTTGTCAGGGATGGCAAGATTGTCCCTGATGACGATGGTGATGATGATGTTGATCCTCCTCCTGTGTCCTCTGCAAAGTGTCAACTTCTTCTGCTCTTCCGGTTGCGCCTGATTCGAATTGCCAGGTTCTGAACCGGGAAGATGGATTTGTAGATGTCGTGCCTATTCAGACTCGTCCTCCTTCTCCTTGTCCTGATGATGCCAAGAAAGTTCCTGAAGCTTGTTGATCTGTAGCTGGCCCGGCTTGTGGGCTTTTGAAACTTTTTTATTTAATCGCTGACACTTCTTAGTTGCTTTATCTAGCAACTTTTACATTTTGAACAATAGCTTGCTGTCTTTTGGTGGTAAGTTTTGGTGGCCTTTTACGGCCTTTTAAAAAAGTAATTTTTGACTTGGCATCTTCTTCTGTTTGCTGATGTTTGAAATTTTGCAGCTTGACCTCCTCAGATTGTTTTATTTTATTGTTTGTAGCTTTGATCCTTTGAGGTTGTGACTCAGGGGTCCAACTTGTTTCTTGATGGGTCTTTTGCGCTGGTCCCTCTTTTAGTTATTTCTGTAATCCTCTTTTTTGGACCTTTGTTAGGTCTCTTTTCAGGGATTACTTTGATAACTTTGAAGTGGTAGGAGTCCGGCTTGGTTATGCCGGTCTCCTTTAAGTTATTTTCTGTAGTCCTCTTTCTTGGATCTTTGTCAGATCTCTTTCAGGGATTACTTCTCATAACTTTTACGTGGTAGGAGTCCGACTTGGTTATGCCGGTCTCCTTTAAGTTATTTTTTGTAGTCCTCTTTCTTGGATCTTTGTCAGATCTCTTTCAGGGACTACTTCGCATAACTTTTAAGTGGTAGGAGTCCAACTTGGTTATGCCGGTATCCTTTAAGTTATTTTTTGTAGTCCTCTTTCTTGGATCTTTGTTAGATCTCTTTCAGGGACTACTTCGCATAACTTTTAAATGGTAGAAGTCTGACTTGGTTATGCCGGTCTCCTTTAAGTTATTTTTTGTAGTCCTCTTTCTTGGATCTTTGTCAGATCTCTTTCAGGGACTACTTTGCATAACTTTTTGTTTTGGGCCGACTTGATTATGTCAGGCCCTTCTAAGTTAAAGTAATCCTCTTTAATAGGGTTGGCCAGACCTCTTTCCAGGGTTTACTTATAACTTGGGTTGACTTGGTTCGACTTCTTAATGTTCGACCAGTCCTTAAGTTATTATTTAGCGATCCGTAAGACCTCGTCAGGTTCTTTTTTAGATCACTTTCGATAACTTCTTACATTATTCTGTGTTCATCTTTGCCGATTTGTAGAAAGTGGTTGTCATCTCTAGATCGTCCTTTGGGTGAATCGCGTTTTCACCTTTATCGGACGGTTGTCTTTCTCGTGATCGTGCAGTGAAATTTGTTTTTCACTTTCTGCCAATCTGTTGCTTTATAATCGGACGATGAATGTTTTAGATTAATGCGTCTTGGAATCTTTGTAGAACATCTAAAATATATTTTGTAAAAAGAAAAAGTGCAAATATATACATATGGGATTGTTTGAATCTCAACTTGGTGCCTCATTAAAAAACCTTTTCAGGAAAAAGAGTGCATCTAATGATGAGATCTTTGTTTATTCTAACTGTAGTACCTTCTTAGGTTGCAGGCGTGCCATGATCTGGGAAACTCTCGTCCGTCGAGTTCAGACAGTCTGTAGTAGCCCATTCCAAGTATTTTTACAACTGAGTAGGGTCCTTTCCAGTTTGCTGCCAGCTTTCCTTCTCCTGGTCGAGTTGTTCCAATATCATTTCAGATTAGGATGAGATCATTCTCTGCAAAACTTCTCGGTACTACCTTTTGATTATATCTGGAGGCCATTCGGCGCTTTAGAGCTTCTTCCCTTATCCGAGCTCTTTCTTGGATTTTGGATAATAAGTCGAGCTCTTCTCTCTGAAGTTGGGAGTTTGCTCCCTCATTGTAGTGAACTACTCTAGGCGACCTTTCCTCAATCTCTACTGGAATCATTGCCTCTATTCCGTATGCTAGTTGGAAGGGGGATTCCTTCGTGGAGGAATGTGGCGTTGTTCGATATGCCCATAGAACTTGTGGAAGCTCCTCCGCCCAAGCTCCCTTTGCGTCTTGTAATCTCTGTTTTAATCCGGCTAATATGACTTTGTTAGCAGCCTCAGCCTGTCCATTGGCTTGTGGATGTTCAACGGAGGTGTACTGGTGCTTTATGTTCAAGTCAATTACTAGTTTTCTGAAGCCTGCATCTGTGAATTGATTGCCATTGTCCGTGGTTATTGAATATGGAACCCCGAACCTTGTGACAATGTTTCTATATAAGAATTTTCGGCTTCTCTGAGCGGTGGCATTAGCTAGGGGCTCTACCTCGATCCACTTTGTGAAGTAATCTACCCCTACTATGAGGAATTTAACTTGTCCCGATCCCTGTGGGAAGGGACCGAGAAGATCGAGTCCCCACTTCGCAAACAGCCAAGGCGAGGTCACGCTAATGAGCTCTTCTGGCGGGGCGATGTGAAAGTTGGCATGTTTCTGACATGGTGGACATGTCTTTACAAATTCCGTAGCTTCTTTCTGTAGAGTTGGCCAATAAAATCCTGCCTGGAGTACTTTTTTGGCGAGAGCTCGTGCCCCGAGATGATTACCACAAATGCCGTCGTGTACTTCTTCTAGCACTTCCCTTGTGTTGGAGGTTGGCACGTGTTTTAGTAAAGGTGTTGAGATTCCTCTTTTGTACAGGATGTTATTTATGATGGTATAGTACTGTGCCTCCCTTTTTAACTTTTTTGCCTCCTTTTCTTCTGTGGGAAGTGTTCCTGCTTTAAGGTAGTTGATTATGGGGGTCATCCATCCTTGGTCCTGACTTGTTATAGTCAAGACTTTTTCTTCTTCCGAGATTGACGGGTTTTGCAACATTTTCTAGATGAGGCTCCTATTGTTGCCCCCCAGTTTGGTGCTGGCTAGTTTTGAGAGCGCATCAGCCCGGGCATTTTGTTCGCGGGGTATGTGGCAGATTTTGTACTCCCCGATTTGTCCAAGCTGTTCCTTGGTTTTATCCAAATATTTTTTCATGGTGGGATCTTTGGTTTGGTAGCTCCCTGTTATTTGTGATGTGACCACTTGTGAATCGCTGTAAATATTTAGTTTTTGAGCTCTGACCTCTTTGGCCAGCTTCAAACCGGCTAATAATGCTTCATATTTTTCCTGATTGTTTGAGGCCGGGAACCCAAACTTGAGGGAAAGCTCAACTTGGGTTCCTTGGTTGCTTTCTATTATCACGCCTGCGCCGCTTCCAGTTTTATTTGAAGAACCGTCCACGTAAAAGTTCCATTCTGTGGGGGTTTCTAGGGCATCTGTGAATTCTGTGATAAAGTCGGCCAGATACTGTGATTTGATTGCCGTCCGAGCTTCATATTGGAGGTTAAACTCTGACAACTCGACTGCCCATTGTAGAATTCTGCCAGCCAGATCTGTTTTCTGTAATATTCCTTTTATGGGCTGGTTAGTTTGAACTTTAATGGTGTGAGCCTGGAAGTACGGGCGGAGTCATCGAGATGTTAGAATGAGGGTATAGGCAAATTTTTCTATTTTCTGGTAGTTCAGCTCGGATCCCTGTAGTGCTTTGCTAATGAAGTAGACGGGTTGTTGCCCATTTTCGTCTTCTCTGATTAGTGCTGAGGCTATTGCCTGACTCCCTACTACGAGATATAATATGAGCGGTTCTCCTTTTCGTGGTCGAGATAGGATAGGTGGCCGTCCTAAGAACTCCTTGAAGTCTTGGAAGGCTTGCTCACATTCTGTCGTCCATTCAAACTGTTATTCTTAAAGTAGCATAGAAGGGGAGAGATCTTATCGCAGCTCCTGCTAAGAATCGGGATAGGGCGGCCAACCTCCCATTGAGTTGTTGTACTTCTTTAACACAAGTTGGGCTCTTCATGTTGAGTATGGCTTGACATTTGTCTGGATTTGCTTCAATTCCCCTTTGTGTGAGCATGAAGCCAAGAGAATTTTCCTGCTTCGACTGCGAAGGTGCACTTTGTGGGATTGAGCCGCATGTTGTGCTTCCTTATAGTGTAAAACACTTGAGTCAGGTCGGATAATAATGTATCTTCGCTTTGTGTCTTTATCAACATGTCGTCCACATAGACTTCCATGATTTTTCTGATGTGATCTAAGAAGACTTTATTCATTAGCCTTTAATATGTTGCTCCTGCGTTCTTGAGACTGAAAGGCATCACGATGTAGCAGTAGTTTGCTTTCGGTGTTAGGAACGAGGTTTTTTCTTGATCTGGTGGATACATGGAAATTTGATTGTACCCCGAGTATGCGTCCATAAACGAGAGATATTTGTATCCGGAGGAAGCATCTACTAGAGCGTCAATACTTGGGAGTGGGTATGGATCTTTTGGACAAGCTTTGTTGAGATCGGTATAATTGGTGCACATTCGCCACTTCCCATTTGATTTTTTCACCAAGACAACGTTGGCTAGCCATAGCAGGTATTTGACTTCTCTTATGAATCCGGCTTCCAGTAGTGCCTGTACTTGCTCGTCCACAGCTTGGGATCGCTCTGGCCCAAGTTTTCTTCACCTCTGCTGCACCGGTCGAGATCCTGGGTACACTGCCAACTTGTGGCACATTAGTTTAGGGTCTATGCCTGGCATGTCTGTGGCTTTCCACGCGAAGAGATCGACGTTATCTCGCAAGAATTGCATTAGTAGTTCTTTTAAATCTCCTTTTAGAATTGTGCCGATATTGGTTGTTTTTTCCGAGGTGTCCCTGATCTGAATCTTTTCTATCTCGCCTTCTGGCTGGGGACGAAGTTCTTCTCGTCGATGAACTCCACCCAGCTCGATTGTGTGGACCTCTTCTCCTTTGCCTCTGAGATTTAGGCTTTCGTTATAACAGCGACGTACCGTCTTCTGGTATGCTTTTATCGTGGCTATCCCTTTTGGGGTTGGGAACTTCATACATAGGTGTGGGGTCGAGACTATTGTGCCGAGTTGGTTAAGTGTTGTCCGTCCTATGAGAGCGTTGTAAGCTGAACTTACATCGACTACGATGTAGTCTATTTTGAGAGTCCTGGATTGATCCCCCTTTCCGAAGGTTGTGTGTAGCCGTATGTATCCGAGTGGTCGAACCGGGGTATCCCCTAGCCCAAACAGGCTGTTTGGATATGCTTTAAGTTCTTTTTCTTCCAAGCCGAGTTTATCAAAGGCTGTTTTGAATAAGATGTCGGCAGAACTCCCTTGGTCTATTAATGTGCGGTGCAGGTTGGCATTCGCCAATATGATGGTGATAACCACGGGATCATCGTGTTCTGTGATGATGTCGGATGCATCCTCTTTAGTGAATGTAATTGCCGGAATGTTGAGTGCTTTCTCTTCTCCTTCAACGTGATATACTTCTTTGAGATATCTTTTTCGGGAGAATTTGGAGATCCCACCTGCTGTGAATCCGCCGTGTATCATGTGGACATGTCTTTCTGGTGTCCGAGGTGATCGTTCTGTTCGTTCGGTGTCTTCTTCTCTCCGTCTCTTTCTTTGATCATCATCCCGGGTGGCCAGGAATCGATCTAATTTTCCTTCTCTCACCAATTTTTCTATGATATTTTTTAAGTCGAAGCATTCGTTTGTGGAGTGTCCTCAGACTCAATGGTATTCACAATATTCCTTTTGGTTTCCTGCTCCCCTTTTGCCTTTGAGTGGCCGTGCTGGGGGGATTTTTTCTGTATGGCAGACTTCTTTGTATATCTCGACCAGGGATGCCCTGAGAGGAGTGAAATTATGGTATTTTTTGACTTTCTCCCATTGTCAATCTTCTTTTCTCTTAGACTCCTTGTCTTTGTCTCGGTAGGAGGCTCCCAATTTTGAGGTCTCTCCTAACCGAGCGTTTTCTTCCATGTTGATGTATTTTTCTGCTCGTTCCTGTACTTCGTCTAAGGAGGTCGGGTACTTTTTTGAGATAGATTGGCTGAAAGGTCCTTCTCGTAGGCCATTGATGAGTCCCATAATGGCGGCCTCCATTGGTAAATTTTGTATGTCCATGCATGTTTTGTTGAATCTCTCCATGTAGTTTCGGAGGCTTTCCTGATCTCCTTGATTGATCCCTAGTAAACTGGGGGCGTGCTTGGCTTTATCTTTCTGAATGGAGAATCTGGCTAGGAATTTTTTGGCTAAGTCATCAAAGCTTGAGATGGACTTCGGGGGTAGGTTGTCGAACCATCGGATCGCTGTTTTTGTCAGAGTTGTTGGAAAAGCTTTGCAGCGAACAGCATCTGGGGCGTCAGTGAGGTACATTCTACTTCTGAAGTTGTTGAGGTGATGGTTGGGATCTGTGGTGCCATCATACAGGGTCATATTCGGGAGCTTGAAGTCTTTTGGAATTTTGGTTCTCATGATTTCCCTGGTGAGCGGGTCTTGTTCTTTGCGTAAATTTTCCTCGGGATTATCCCAAGGTGCTTTTGATTTTAGATCGGCTTCCAATTGCTCCGATTTCCCGTTGCAGTTGGGTTTCTTTTTCCAGTTGTTTTAGACGATCCAGGAGTACTTCTATTTTCTCTGAATTTGGTGCGTCTTTGTCTTTTTTGGTATCCGGAGTGTCTTGTAGTGTGACATCCACGTTTTTGTGTGGTGTTCGATCCTCCAAACCTGAATCGTGGTCGTTGTCATGGTCGTCCGCCATGGTGATGGGATGATGTCCAGGTTCCCCGGCAACGGCGCCAATGTTCCGAAGTTACCTAAAACTGTAGGTCGATCTCGGACGAGATCTTCTGTGCTGGTCGGAGCCAACGTGTCCGGCAGGTGTGTAGCGGCCGGAGCTGGTGTGTCTGAATTGTTGGACATGGTGATGGTGCTGATCCTTCGTCCCCGGAGGGTGGAGGGTACCTGCAAAGGACTCCGATGCTTAAGTTAGCAAGGGTATTAAGCAGGTATTGAGTAGAATCAGAGTATGAGTTATACCTGTGTGCTCCAGTGTATTTATAGTGGTGAGATGTGACATTTTTGGATAAGATAAGTTAGTTATCTTATCTTATCTTTATCTTTGAGTTGAGGTCAGCGTATCTTCAACGGAACTGCCTCTATCCTATAGGCTTGGACTGCCTTAGGATTCGGGTCGTACTCTTCTATTTGGGCCCTTAACTGGGCTCTCCTGTCGATTTGGCCGAGCTCTTTGAAAAGAGGTCAGATAGTTTGACCTGAAGAGGTTGGTCGCTTTATCTCGAATCATCCCAGGTCGGATAGCTCGACCCAGGGTATGAACACCTTGTCTATGGTATTCTAAGTAGGATTCAAGGATTGAATGACTGTGATGAGTTTCAAACTCTTGAAGGCTGGGCGTTAGTGACAGACGCAAAAGAATCACTGGATTCTATTCCGACCTGATTAAGAACCGACAGATGAATAGCCGTGATGTGACAGAGCGCGTTGAACATTTTCACTGAGAGGATGGGAGGTAGCCATTGACAACGGTGAAACCCTACATACAGCTTGCCATGGAAAGAGCCTTGCATGCTTGAAGAAAAAGACAGTAGGAAAGCAGAGATTCAGAAGATAGAGCATCTCCAAAACCTCAACATGTTCTCCATTACTGCAAAACAAGTATTTATTTCATGTTCTTCTAATTTTCACAATTAAACCTGAGAATTACTGATATCCTGACTAAGAGTTACAAGATAACCATAGCTTGCTTCAAGCTGACAATCTCCGTGGGATCGACCTTTACTCACGTAAGGTATTACTTGGACGACCCAGTGCACTTGCTGGTTAGTTGTGCGGGATTGCAAAAGTGTGATTGCAATTTCGTGCACCAGAGTCCAATCCCCAATGTCTAAGATTGTATAAATTGATCAAAGATAGATACCAAGATGAGAATACAATAGTAAAAAGTCCTATTTATACTAGACTAGTTACTAGGGGTATAGAAATGAGTAAATGATGCAGAAATCCACTTCTGGGCCTACTTGGTGTGTGCTTGGGCTGAGCATTGAAGCTTTCATGTGTAGAGGTCTTCCTTGGAGTTAAACGCCAGTTTGTAACTTGTTTCTGGCGTTTAACTCTGCTTTGCAACTTGTTTCTGGCGTTTAACGCCAGAATATGGCAGAAAGCTAGCGTTAAACGCCAGTTTGCATCATCTAAACTCGAGAAAAGTATAAACTATTATATATTGATGGAAAGCCATGGATGTCTACTTTCCAACGCAGATAAGAGTGCGCCATTTGAAATTCTATAGCTCCAAAAAATCCATTTCGAGTGCAGGGAGGTCAGAATCCAACAACATCAGTAGTCCTTTGTCAGCCTCTGAATAAGATTTTTGCTCATGTCTCTCAATTTTAGCCAGAAAATACCTGAAATCACAAAAAAACATACAAACTCATAGTAAAGTCCAGAAATATAAATTTTGCTCAAAAACTAATAAAAAATATACTAAAAACTAACTAAATCATAGTAAAAACTATATAAAAATAATGCCAAAAATTTTATAAATTATCCGCTAATCAATGGGTCATCCTCAATTCATGATATAAAGAACGAAAATGCATAAGAGAATGGAATTAAATGCATATTGAAATAGAATAGTAATATAATTAATCCATGAGAATCAGTAGAGCTCCTAACATTCTTCTCTTATCTGTTTAGATAATTGCTACCTAGTTTGACTCAGTTGTTTTTCTATATTCTTGTTGGAGGCGTGAGCTTCTTGCAAAGCCTCTTTCAATTCCAACAACTGCTGAGCAAGGTAGTGTAGTTGCTGAGTCAATGGGACATTTTGTTCTGGAGGGGTAGATTCAGTAGATATTGCTTTTACCTCTCCTTTCATAGAAGTCTCACCAACTGAGTACAGATGCTAGTTGGTGGCAACTGTCTCAATGAGTTCATAAGCCTCTTCAATTATTTTCCTCATGTGTATAGAGGTACCAGCAGATTGGTCTAGAGACATCCTAGCCATGTCTGTGAGTCCGTAGTAGAAGATGTCCAATTGCACCCATTTTGAAAACATTTTAGTGGGGTATTTCCGTAACATCATTCTATACCTACCCCAAGCATCGTGAAGAGATTCATTATTCTCTTGTCTGAAGCCTTGGATGAACAACCTTAACTGGGTTAACTTCCTAAGAGGGAAGTATTGATTTAATAACCATCTCTTTGTTTGGCTTTCACAGCAAACGAAAAAAGCAGCAATCTGTAGACATCCTGATTCACTCCTTCAGTGTGCACTATGTTAGCAATCTGTAAGAAATTTGCTAGAAATTTAGTAGGTTTTTCCTGTGATGGTCCAGAGTACTGGCAATTTTGCTGTACCAGACTGATTAACTGAAGGTTTAGCTCAAAATTACTTGCTCTGATGGGGGTTATATTGATACTTCTTCCATAGAAGTCAGGAGTGGGGGCTGTATAGGATCCTAAAGTTCTTTTGAACTGTTCATTCCCATTTGAGTCCATGCTGAACTCTTCTTGTTCCCGCATACTCAGGCGAGAAACAAGGGAATGGGAAAGTAGGTGTCTCTATATCAGGGTATAGAACACTTCTAGTGAGATGTCTTGAGAAGAAAAGAAGAATAGAGGTAGAGAGAGAGAGAGAGAGAGAATTCAAAAATTTAGAAGTAAAAAAGGAAACTAGAATTAAAATATTTTTGTTTTTATTTTATTTATTTAAATAATTTCAAAAGAAGGAAGGAAATTCGAAGCTAAGATAACTGATTAACTAAGCGGATTTGAAAATTAATTGTAGTTTTTGAAAATCGGTGAGAGAAAAAGTAGTTAGAGAGATACCAAACTTTCAAAATGAGAATAGGATAAAACAAGTAACTAACCAACTAACAAGAATTAAAAATAATTTAAAAGATTTGATTTTAAAATTTAATTTTAAAAGAAAATGAAGACTTAAAATTTTTAAAATTAAAAAGAAGATAAGATACAAAGGACTTAAAGCAAGAATATATGATAAAGATTTGAAAAAGATTTGTGAAGATAAGATTTGAAATTTTATTTTTGAAAAAGATTTGATTTTGAAATTTGAAATTTGAATTTTAAATTTTGAATTTTGAAATTGAATTTTAAAATTGAAAATTAAAGTAAGATAAGATAGGATTTTTTTAAAAAAATTTAAAGAAAGATAAAAAGATAAGAGAAAGATTTGAAAAAAATATGAAAAGATAAGATTTGAAATTCAAAAATTTTAAACTTTACTAACAAGAAAATACCAAACTTAAAATTTTTAAATCAAGATAAGAAAAGATAGCTAAGATTTCAAAAATTTTAAATAAAGATAAAAGAAATATTTTTTTGATTTTCGAATTTCAAGGAGAGATAAAAACAACTAAGAGACACCAAACTTAAAAATTTAAGATCAAATGACATTAATTTTCGAAAATTTGAAAGAAAAACACAATAAGACACCAAACTTAAAAATTTTTAAAATCAAACAAAGAAATCAACAAGAACAATTCGAATACCAAGAAGAACACTCAAGAACAAATTCAAAAATTTTAAAGAAAAGATGAACATAAGAAGGGACACCAAACTTAAAAACTGACACAAGACTCAAACAAAGAAAAAGGTTACCAAAAAAAGGAAAAGGTTTTGAAAAATTTTCGAAAAGAAAACAAAAGACATGGACAAAAGAGAAAATAAACCTTAAAAAGTACCTAATCTAAGCAACAAGATAGTCCCGTAGTTTGTCAATCTCAGAACAATACCTGGCAATGGCACCAAAAACTTGGTGCGTTAAATTGAACTCTGCACAACTGAATCGGCAAGTACACCGGGTCATCCAAGTAATACCTCAGGTGGGTGAGGGTCGAATCCCATGGAGATTGTCAGATTGAGCAAGTAATGGCTACCTTGTAAATCTTAGTCAGGCGATTAGAAAAGATGGTTGTTTGTTAAGAAGCATAAACGAAATAATAAAGATTGAAATACCAGATTAGTGCAAAAGCAATGATGGATAATTAGTTAAGGCTTCAGAAATGCGTATTCTTTCCGGATTAACTTTTCTTACTGTTTACTTCAACAATGAATGACTCATTCAATGGCAGACGTAATTGACTAACTCATGTAGCATCCTCATCAAGTTAGTCTCTTCTAAACCATGGCAGTCCACCATATCCGAGCAACACATGTAGCATCCTCATCAAGTTAACTTATGGCTTCCCCCTATAGTCGAAGGTGAAGACCTAAGCAATCCACTCCCCTTTGCGATCCTACTCAAAACGCCATAGTCAAGGTCAGATCTTTCGGATCAGGGAACGCTGCTCCTCATACTCTAGCCTTAACGCTACAGAAACCTCAGTAATCCATGGTCAACGGGATTATATGTCACATATCTAAAGTTTTCCAAGCACACTCTTGGAATCTGCAGTGCATTCTCTAGCTTGTGGTTCAATGCTATCCGATCAAGACTCACACGAGACCCATGTAGAACAAGAATGATTGTACGGGTCATCCTCAATTCATGATATAAAGAACGAAAATGCACAAGAGAATGGAATCAAATGCGTATTGAAATAGAACAGTAATATAATTAATCCATGAGAATCAGTAGAGCTCCAAAGCCTAACTTAGGAGGTTTAGTTGCTCATTCTTTTTACAGAAAGTAGTGTAATGTTCGAACGGGGGAAGAAGGAGATCCTAAACATGGGTGATCTCCTCCTTAAATACTAATCTAATGACTAAGGATTATAGAAATAAGATAGACTAGGTTGATAGTGCGAAAATCCACTTCTTGGGCCCACTTGGTGAGTGTTTGGGCTGAGCTTGGGGTGACTCCACGAGTTGGTACTCCCTTTGGGCTTTGGATGCCCACTTTGCTTCCCTTTTTGGGTGTTGGACGCCAGCTGTTCCCTTTTAGGCGTCCAACGCCAAGAATGAGGTTGTAGCTGGCGTTAAGTGCCAGTTATGGACCTTCATTTCCAGAGATAAGTATGAACTATTATTTATTTCTGGAAAGCCCTAGATGTTATCTTTTCAATGCCATTGAGAGCGTGCTATTTGGACTTCTGTAGCACCAGAAATGCTCCTTCGAGTGCACGGAGGTCAGATTCTGACAGCATTTGCTACGCTTTCCTTGCCTCTGAATCAGACTTTGCCAAAGCTCCTTAATTTCAGCCAGAATTTTTCTAGAATCATCATAAAACACAATAACTCAAAGTAGAATCCAAAAATGTGAATTTTTCACTAAAACCTATGAAAAAATCATAAAACTTAAGCAAAACATAACTAAAACAATATGAAAATGATGCCAAAAAGCGTATAAAATATCCGCTTATCAGCATCTAAGAAATGAAGATGCAGGTGCGAAGAATGCATTCAGAAAAGATGGTGTTACTAAATATGAGTGTGGATTATCAAAACTTAAATAATTAGATAATAGTTAGTTCCTAACTGCTAACAGACTAATTACCAAAGTGCTGGTCTAATCTAGTCTAACTAACTTTATATGAGGCTAATAAATAGTTAAATACTAACTCTATTCTATAATGTTAAACTTAAGATATTTTGAATTGACTATCACTCTAGAACTTCAATACAAAATATCATTTTTATACCATTTTTAGTTACTTAAATCAATTCTTGAAGAAAGTCTGGAATACTTGATGATTTTTTTATCCCTTCATATAACCTTGAAAGTCTAGCATTTTGGAATGGAGGAAGTACATGATTATATATCTTTACTCTAATTAAACTAGCCACTTTAACACCTTCAAGCATATCATATAAAAAACACTAAAATAAAGCATAAAAAGCAAATAATAAATCACATATTCTTGTGACTGTGGAAGCTCTCTATCCTTCACCAATAATCCAACTAATTTATAATTAGGGATTAGATTACATGAATTTTTAGGTAAAAATCAATAACTAAACTGTTAAGTGATAATCATCACAAATGATCAAAAGACTGAAATAGGCATCCAAATTAAAAAGAAAAAAAAATTAGAGACTCAAGGACCGAAGAACAAACCAGATAAGGAGAGGATGGAACAGAGCAATGATGGTGAGCAAGAAAGAGCCACAAACTGGAAGTGTAGGATGACACAGTGGCATCAATGCGTCGTTGGCAGATTGGATTTTTCTTTACTGTGTTTTGTCTTGCGTTCTTGGCAAGAACAAAAACAAAACAAAGGAGTAAACTGAAACCAAATAAAAAAGAAAAATGGATGGATTTGGAACCAAATAATAGAGAAAAAAATCTGAACCAAGTTAAATAAAGGCATAATCTCGACCAAGTGGCACATAAATAGCGAGCAGATCTGGGACAGAAGTGTCGTTTGGAATGGGTAAGGAGGCATTTCTCCTCTTGTAAAAACATGAAAACCTAGCCAAAAAAAAGGAAAAAATAAACGAAATACCTAATAAATAAAGAAAGGGAGAAGAAGAAGACCTTACAATGGGTAGTGGTGGAGCAGATAGAGGTTGGAGGTAACGCTGGCAGGACGCTCATGCATAGCTTAGAGGAGATGGCAAGCGGATCTGGCAGAGCAGAGGCGGCAAAGGAGCAAGGCGTAAAGAGAACGACGTTGAGAGATCTCGAGACCGCAGAAAAAACGATGATGGAAATGAGAGAGAGAGAACTCCAGTAATTATTAGGGTAAACACAAAATGAGATTGAGATTTAGTAGAGAGAAAGAAGGGGCAAAGCTACATGAAAAAGTATAACGTATTGCAGCTTTGTTTAAAATCGTTGCATTAACCGCCTCAAAATTAGTAGATAGCGGCTAATTTAAAAACCGCCTCAAATATGATGTTGCCATCTATCGCCTTTTTTATAGTGTATGTATACCTCTTTCTTTTCAACTTATTTTAAGAAATTATCTTTTTTATAATTATATAAAAATAAACATTTAATACACAATTATATAATTATTATAATTATATTAATTATCAATCATTCTAATTGTCAATTATTATAATATAATTTTTAAACAAACATAATTAACGATCTTTGGTTAGGTCACGGTCTACTTCTACCACTGGATCCTTATGTCTTATTCTATTTTGTGTTATAAAAGGTCTTTTAACTCTTCTGTTTATGTAAGGACCGATACAATTGGTCTTACCAGGTTCAGTTAGGCCTTGGGGCCACTGAATTTCTAGAGCAGTCGCTATTGAATAGGTGCGTCCGATTGAAATACTTAGCTAAACAGTCAACTGATCCGGATGCCACAATTGAATCTTGGAGGGACCAGTAGACCACCTGGAAGGTGAAGATCCTGAGCTAAGCTGAAAAGGTTTTCTCTGGAAACTCTTCGATCTATTAACATTAATAGTTTTGTTAATATTCTCTATTATGCACGTGTGTATCCTATTAGTATTAAATTGACATTAATATCAATAATTAATTCTTATAATTAATTTTACAGTACTAAAAGGTATATATAGTGTTTCTTTTTTTCTTTTTTTTTTTTTGTGGTTCATGGGTCTATATTTAAGAGCCAAATCATTTTGTTTAATTTTTTTAATTTATTATTCGTTTTGACTACTTCATAGAATAAGGATATATTCTTCATTTTTATCGAAGTTGATCCTTTTAAGGTACAAGTCATAATTTTTTATAATATTTTTATGTTGTCATTTTATTATTCTTTTGACAATTTGATGATTGTTTTTACTCAAATTAATTCTTTTTGTTTAACGTTACAACGCGATGGTCCTTTGTCGCAATCATTTACAATGCACCACATTTATTAAATACCATCTCGAGTTGTATTCATAGATTCAGGTTCTAATTACATGAATGTAATAAGAGTTTAACAAAGGGCAGTAAATTCTATTTTACTTAAGGAAGGATGGAACTACTCATATATTATGACCAACCTAATGGAATATGGGTTAAGTTAGGTTTTATAGGAAGATCGAAGCTCAATTTTTTATTTAGCAATGGCTTCCAATCATCTCCTTCATACTTTCTACGTCTACTGAAAAATCTTCAAAATGGAGCATATAATGAAATTGAGTTTTCTCAATTTAGGTTCAGTTTTCAAAGAATTGTATCAGGCTTGGAGATGCAATTTCAAATATTGGTACCATGTTAAATTTTCTTAATAAAAATAATTTTATAATATATTGTAATTTTTTTCGAAAATACCAGCCTTTTGATACGTCAATGCAATGCTATTGATGGGAACAAAAGTTAATTTAGTTTCTCACTGTGGTTATTTTATACCTTGCTATAGTACATGCATAGTAGATGATAAAATTTATTTAACAAGAGGATGGTCTAAATTTTCACGAATTCTAAATGTTCAAGTTGATAACATTTTTTCAGTTGGTTGTGATTATGAGAATGACTCAAATCTATGTGTCTAAGATTTAGAATAATTTAAATATTATTTAAATAATTTAATTTTAATATTAACATTTAATTAGATTAATTTTTAAAAAATTTGAATTGTTACCCAATTTATATATTATGACTATTATTTTTGGTTATGTTTTTTTAATATGAATTTTTTTTGGTTAAAATTTATCAATAACTGTAAGGTAAAGTTATAGTTGTTCAGTGCGATATATTTAGTTGGTTAAAATTTCACTAACGTATAATTAATAAGATCATTGGGTTAAAATT
>NC_029781.3:65015050-65020039 GCF_000817695.3 Arachis duranensis
CTATAATTAATATATATCAAATTTATTTATCATTAATTAAAATTTTATTTTATTTTATTTTAAAACAGATCATTCCTATTATTATTACTGTTAAATGAATGTACAATTATAGTTGACAATACTTTACATAATCATAATATTTTCTATAACAATTATTATTATTTCTATTATACTACTATTTGCATGAATGCTTTATTAAAAGAAAATTATCGTATATTAATTAGATTATTCACTAATCATACATAATTAAAATTATTTATTTTATTATACAAAATGATAATTAATTAGTCTAATTTTTTTATTAACATAATCAATTAGCATACAAATGATGTCTTTAATAGTGATCTATGAAGATTACTTTATTAATGAAAATTAGTGTAATTTATAAAAATTACAAATTTACGCGATGATATTAATAATAAAGAATAAAGATATTATTAAATAATTATTGGATAAAAAATAATTATATATAAAAAAATAAATTAATCAAAAAACATATAATAATGTGTGACTTAAATATTTTTACTTACAATTAATATATATGTATACATAAAGGAAGATACGTACACCAAAAAATTTATGAACCTATAATAAATAAGGTTATCGAGGTAAAATTTTGTTATTCAATAATATATATTTAGATATATAAAAAAATAATGATACGCATAAAAAATAAGTTAATAACTATAATTAATATATATCAAATTAATTTATTATTAATTAACATTTTTTAATTTTAAAACCAATTCTATCATTATTATTATTTTTAAATGAATGTACAATTATAATTAACATTATTTTACGTAATCATAATATTATTTATAATAATTATTATTATTCTTATTATACCACTATTTTCATGTATGCATTATTAAAAAAAATTATTATATATTAATTAAATTATTACATTAATATGCATAATTAAAATTATTTATTTTACTATACACTTTTTAAATAATAATTAATTAATCTAATTTTTTAATTAGGTATAATTAATTAGCATACAAGTTCATTGTCTTTAGTAATGATTTATAAAAATTACCGTGATTAATGAAAATTATTGTGACTTATGAAAATTATACGTACAATGATAAATATTAATAAAGAATAAAAACATATTAAATGATTATAGGCTCAAAAATAATCATACAGCTATATAGAAATAATCATAATTAAAATAATTAATATATGTGACCTAAATATATTTATTTATAAAAAAAAACTCATTAATTAAAAAAATTATAGTAAATTTTTAATTTTACAAATCAATCATGTATAATTAGAATGATTTATTCTAAAAATAGATAATCAAATTAATTTAACATTAATTAAATATTTATATTCTTAATTCAAAGTAAATCAATCTTATACTATGTATACGTCCCGTAGCGTATTATGTGATTGTGAACTTTTATATTTGAGACTTATATTTTTTTTTAATAATTGTTATAGCTACTAGATTATATTCTAATTTTGAGTATAATATATTCTTAAATGTCATTTTTCTAAGTTTTTTACTTATATTCTTTTTTCTTTTTATTTTATCTTAATTTTTTTATAGATGTGATTTTATTAAGAATTTTAAAGCAATATCTGGACATAAAATTTAAAAACTTAAAATTAAAATTTTCTGATACTAAAACAAAAATACAAATATTTTGAGGGTTATCTGAAATGCTGATTTGGGCCTAAACGTGAGATACAGGTCCCTTAGTATGGCAGCGTTTGATTTGTTAGTGTCGAAGTACCGCCTGTCCGAGTTCCTCGTGAGGAGGTGGAAGGTGGTACATACAAGAGACTCCAATACTTAAATTAGCAAGGGATTTAGGTAGGTTTTTCGTAGAGTAGGAATGTGAATATACTTGAGGAGTGTCAGTGTATTTATAGTAGAGTCTGTTAACTATCTTCATTGGAGTAGTTCCATCTTTTCTTATGGATAATTGTTCTGTAACACCCCAATTAGCCTAAACCTTACCTCGCGTAGTAAAGCAAAGGTTAATCAAAGGTTGCGACAGTTCTAAGCTTATATATAAGACCCCGGGATGCCAAAGACAATCCTAAACTCCATATCCATCACAAGAGTTCAAGCTTAAAGCAATCTAAACAATAAAGCATAATATGTAAAACCATAACCAAACTTGAAACCTTAGCACCATAAAAGGGTAATCTATCTTAGGAGCTTTCAAATATAATCAAAAACCGCTGTCCCACAGCCTTAACCAACCTATTCTCCGTGCAATTCCATCGCCATCGCCTACCTAACCTCCTCAGCACCTGACAAAAACAGATAAAGCAAGCAAGGAAAACACAGGTAATATTCAAATATACAACAAGTAATTCAAGAAGCAAGTAGACATATTATACAATTAGGCAAGATCAAGTAATTAAAGCAAGCAAACATATAGAAGATGCATATGATGAATGTCTGCCCTAATGGCTGTGATATCACATGTCGGTTATTGTGCCAAACCCGACGGCAAATTCGGTCGACAACTCCCGTATTAGTCTCTCTATTGCGTATAAGGAGGAAAATTCTGAGGGAGAGTACCCTACCACCTTCTCCTTTCAGAGGGAAATATTTTGAGGGAGCGTGCCCTACCACCTTCCTCTGGTTGTCACATGGTTCCGTGGGTTAGTGCCCTATCACCTTGCAATCAGAGAGAAACCCATGCTCAGGAGGAAAATTCCAAGGGAGAGTGCCTTACCAACTTTTCCTTTCAGAAGGAAATTCTAATTTACAGGTCCGCGAATTTATGAACATATTAAGCCTAAGCCGGTAAAAGAACGGGGTGTTAAAGGGGGTTCCACGGTTACTCATTTTCGATATATAACTTTGGTAAGAGCCAGTTCATCTAAATAGAAATCTTAGGAAGAATTAGGTTGGAATAGGAAAAAATTTCCTATCTTTTTTTCATCCACTTAACAAGAATAAGGTAATAATTTCACTATTTGGGTGATTGACAGAGTATTTTGTATTTAGTATGCATAGAATAGGAGGTCAAATTCAGCCTTTAAACTACTGTTTAATTATTTCATTGTCATTCTCCAATATAAAGATTCAAACTCCATATTTTCATCTTTTTTTTTCTTTCTTTTTATTCCAAGGGATGCGTGCCCTACCACCTTCCTCTGGAGCAATCAAAATGAGTAAGAAGCTCAATGCCAAGCCTCACATCCGAACGTACGGAGGATACTGCCACAGCCCCTACGACGGATAACAACACATATCATAATTACATAATCAAACTCAGAGGCCACTCCTCATAGCACACTTCCACTCATTCTCATCCCCTCAATCGTAATCATCCATTTCCAAATCTTTAACTCATCACCAACATCACTTATACATGACTTTCTATTGCGATACTTGCTAATTTGTTACTTTCTCAATTTCATCCACCATTCTTCTTTCGCACTACACCCAACACATCCACGGTACACCAGAAACCT
The DNA here is from genome assembly GCF_000817695.3 of Arachis duranensis. Taxonomy (NCBI): domain Eukaryota; kingdom Viridiplantae; phylum Streptophyta; class Magnoliopsida; order Fabales; family Fabaceae; genus Arachis; species Arachis duranensis. Next base: position 65,018,501 of record NC_029781.3, read on the forward strand.
AAGCCTCCGTTTTCTAATCTTTAATGGTAATCATCAACTATAACCCTTCGCCCATCTCTCATGTTCCCATACTTCAAAATTAAGCCCAAAAGCCTTAAAAGGGTGTTAAAGAAACGTACAACCTTGTTGGGAAGATGAAATAGTTGAAAACAAAGTTTAAAATTATGAAACAGCGCGTGTACGTCTGCACAGGGGTGTGCGTGCGCACACCCAGGAAGATTTTGAAAGTGTGCGTACGCATAGGGGTGCACAGGTAAAAAAATTTATAAAGTCTGTTCACTTGCACAAGCTGTGCGAACGCCCCTAACAGATGTCCCTTCCCGACTTATGCGTACGCACAAGGCTGTGCGTCCGCACAGGTCATAATCCTTCATTGATGTGCGTGCGCACAACCTATGCTAGCGCTGCTACCAGAGCCCTTTCCCCTGCTTGTGCGTACGCACATATCTGTGCGTCCGCACAGAATAGAATTCTCGCAGGGTTGTGCGTGCGCACATATCAGAAAATCCTGAAATTCTGCAACTTTGCAGAGTTTCAGATTTTTAACTCCAAATTTGAATGATCATAACTTCCTCTAGAAAATTTCAAATTTCACAAACTTTATATCGATTTAAAGGGTTTTCAAAGATCTTTAATTCTAAACAAATTTCAACCAATTTTGAAAACTGAGACAAAAGTTATGATCAGACAAAGTTCACCAAAATTCAACTTTTACCCAAAATCACAATTTCCTCAATTTCTTTATCGATCACAACCAAAACCAAACTAAACCATTCCAAACACCAATTCTCATCAAAATTAACACTCTATGGCATATTGCACCAAACTTACCACATATTTCTCCACCTTTCCTCATCCTCAATCTCCATATTAATATATCACATAAAATCAAACCTCGTTAATATATTCCCAATCAATTAACATCAATATCACATTTATCAACATAATTCACTCTCCAACTTCACAAATCATTCATCCTCATCATACTACTATCAATTATCAATATCAAACTTAAAAATCATCATTTCATCATACATCATCATACAATAGCATCTAACAACTCATCAACCATTCAAATCCAATCCTATCCTATGGGTCACTAGCTGGTGCACGAATTTGTAATTCGCACAACTAACCAGCAAGTGCACTGGGTCGTCCAAGTAATACCTTACGTAAGTAAGGGTCGATCCCACGGAGATTATTGGTTTGAAGCAATCAATGCTTATTTTATTAATCTTAGTCAGGAGGTCAATAAGGTTATTTGGATTTAATTTTAAGAAGTCAAAATATTTAAGATCGTAAGAAAAATAAGAGAGAATAATAGTGTTACTTGTTATGCAGTAATGAGAAATATGTTGGAGTTTTGGAGATGCTTTGTCCTCTGAATTCCTGCAATGTAATATTTAACTCAATTGTTTGTAAAGCACGTCTACGGCAAGCTGCATGTAGGGTGTCACCATTGTCAGTGGCTACTTCCCATCCTCTCAGTGAAAACGTTCCTATGCTCTGTCACAGCACGGCTAATCATCTGTCGGTTCT
>NC_029781.3:65022419-65025105 GCF_000817695.3 Arachis duranensis
GGATGCCAGTTGTACTGGTAGTCCACTTGGCTCCAGGGATGCATATGTCCTCCAGAACCTTGTCCAGCCCTTTATTGACCCTCATCATTCTCCTATTAAAGGAGTCTGGGTCATCTTTCAGTTGGGGAAGCTTGAATATCTCCCTGATCTTGTCAGAATTGGTATGAATGATCTTTCCTCTAACAACAGTCCTGTTCCGGGGGTTACCTGAAACGTATACCTCGGTCGTCTGGAGAAGCCCGAGGTGGGGGTCAGGGACCCGAGCTTGATATGTAGAGTGATTGGTGGTGGTACCTGCAATGACACTCCGATGCTTAAGTTAGCATGGGTCCAAGCAGATATGTGTAGAACGTGGAATGTGTGTCATACCTGGGTGCTCCAGTGTATTTATAGTAGTTGGCCGTGATCTCCCCTGGATAAGATATTCTTATCTTATCTTATCTTTTGGGAGTTTTATCTCTATCTTTGTGGAACCGCCTTTTCTAGGCCTTTTCGGCCTTTAGGTTTTGGGCTGCGTTCTTTTTAGGTTTTGGGCTGCGTTCCTTTTGATGGGCCTTCTTAGCTTTATTGTCCGAGGTCCGACCTCAGGCGTGGGCCTTGGGACGAGGTCGGACCTTTCATGGATTTTGCCGAGTTGGAAGAGCCCGGTCAGGGTATGAACAGTGCCCCTGCCCGAGTTCGTCCTTTTTGGGAGGTCGAGCTCGGGCATAGTAGTTTTTCAAAATTCAAAAATGGCCATTCCTGCATTTATTGCATTTTACCGTTTCTCCTCGATTTCCGTTCGGGCTCTGTGAAGGCATTATTTATTTGCTCCCTTCCTTTTTCTTCGTTTATTCCGTTCCTTCCTGTTTTTCTAAGTTTTCGCCATCTTCTTTTTCGAGCACCACTTCTTCTTTCTCTTTGTTCTTCTTCCCAGAATCTTTCCGTGCGTTTTTCCGGGGTTTCCTCTGCGCCGCCGTTTCGTTCTCCTTGCTTTCGGAGCTCGTCGTCTTCTTTCTTTCTTCCAGGTTTGTTCTCATCTCTTTTCTCTTCTGTTCTTTTGTGTGGCTCTTTGTCTGTTTTCTTTTTCTATATGCCTGGGTTGCCCCAAAAAGAGGCGCCGCCGTTGTTGTTTGCATATGGGGGGCTCTTTTTTGTTTCTCTGACGTTTTTGTTTCGGGTTTTGCTGAATGGGTTTTTTGCTTGCTGTTGTATTTCTTCTTTGTAGGTAAGAGTTTTTATGTCTCGAAAGGTTCTTCAAGCGATGTCGACCAAGATTCAAAGTGGTCTTGGTTGGGTAGACCCTCTTCCTTTAAGAGTCCCTTCTGTGGTAGATTCTGAATATTTAGCTAGGTTTCGTAGGCACTGTAGTATATGCGAAAATAGAGAGTCTGAGAGAGATTATGAACTAGTAGCCCCGGATTCCGAGGAGAGAGTGTGCTTCCCGCCCTTAGATAGTTCCGAGAAGCTCTTCTTTTACGCTTATGATTGCTTTTTCTCCAAGCTGAGTGTCCGACTTCCTTTTACCGACCTGGAGTCCGAGGTGTTATGGTCTTGTAACCTTGCCCCTACGCAGCTTCATCCAAATTCTTGGGCGTTTTTAAAGCTATTTCAACTTTTGTGTCAGTTTTTGGGCGTCTCTCCCTCTATTTCCCTTTTTTCCTATTTGTTTGTGTTGACGAAGCCGGGTTCGGGTGGAGGGAAGGTATCTTGGGTCTCTTTTAGGGCTAACCAGGGGAGGAAGTTTTGTACCCTGTATGATGAGTCTTTTCACGATTTTAAGAACTTTTATTTCAAGGTCCGGGCTACTGGAGACGTCCGACCTTTCTTTCTAGATGAGAGTGGGGAGCCTTCTTTTCCTCTTTGTTGGCAGGAGAATATAGTGTCTGCTAAGTATACCTTTGAGAGTCTAGATGAGGTGGAGTAGGCTTTTGTGGGTGTGGTGAGCAGTTTATGGGGTCGGACACCTCACTTGGACACGAAGAAAATGTTGGGAGATCCAAGCCTTCTCCGTTCCGAGTTAGGTAGTTCCCGACCTCTTCGAGATTCATCTTTTATTTTTGGTGGAATTTCTGTTGTGGTAATCCCTTTTATTTCTTGCAGAGATGTCTTCTCAGGCGGATTCCATGAAATTCCTTCGTCGGACGAAGAAGTCTGTGGCTGCTCGAAATATCGAGGCTGGGGAGGCTTCTGCCCGATCTTCTCCGAAGAAGACTACTGTGGGTGTCACTACTCGGTCGAAGACTATTCCGACTCCCCAATTCCGAGCTATAAGTCAGGATCCTCCGACCTGTGTTCAGACTCGGTCGAAGACTATTCCGACTCCCCAGTTCCGAGCTATAAGTCAGGATCCTCCGACCTCTGGGCCTGCTACCTCTTCTCCTCCTTTGTCCTCGGGTCCTCCTCCCAAGAAGCAGAAGACCTCTCAAGAGCTTGCCTGTTTCAATGATAAGGACTTTGATGCTCTTGGTTGGATTGAGCAGCATATTCTCCCTCAGACCTTTATTTCTACTGATGATTTGTCTATGGCGCATCATTTTCAGTATATGGCGCGGAGCTGTGTCCGGATGGCTAGTCTGCATGCCGCTATTGCCCGGGAGTTCAGGAAATCCCCTCTTGGGGCGACCAGCTCCCGACTTGAGAAGACTCAGTCCGAGCTTGATAAGATTAGTCAACTGAAGGCTGCCAGGATTACTGAGCTGGAGGC
>NC_029781.3:65025150-65026094 GCF_000817695.3 Arachis duranensis
GAAAGCTAAAGCTACCGCGGCTATGGCGGCAGCGAAAGCATCTGAGGAGATGGCGAAGGCGGCGACGGAGAATTATACTCGATTATATGCCGAGCTTGTGGAGACAAAGGAGAGGTTGCAATCCGCTCAGGATGGTTTTTACGAGCTAGAAGGTCATGTGGCCAAGGGTATGGATGCTATGTTTGAAAATTTGAAGGCTCAGGTCCGGGTTCTTGCTCCTGACCTGGATCTGAGCTTATTTAGTACGGATAACGTTGTTGTGGAGGGAAAGATTGTTCCTGCTCCTAATGAGGATGAGGTTCCGGCGTCCGACCCCAAGGTTCCGGTGTCCGACCTCAAGGTTCCGGTTGCGGACTCGACTTCATCTTTGGCCGGGGATGGATCTGGTGTGGAGGTTTCAAACCGGGATGACGGTGCCGTTGATGCAGTCCCGATTTCTATGTTTCCTCCGCAGCCTTCTGTTGATGTGGAGTCCGGAAAGGACCTTGATCCTCTGTAATCTTTTTATTTTTAGTTTTTTGCCCGGCCTGTGGGCTCTTTTGCTTTTGGATGGTTTCTGTGAACGCTTTGGACACCTTTTTGCTTTTAGCTACTTGTAGTAACTTTTTAGCTTTATTATGCGGTGTTTTATTCGCGTTTTGACTTTTTGTTCCGCTTTTATGCTTTTTTAGTTGTTTTTGGATAACAACTTTTTTAGCTAGCGCTTGAAACTTCTGTTTTGGCCCCTCCTTTGATTTCGTTTTTTCGCTTGTACTTTTTAGTTGTTTTTTTTGTATAGCAACTTTTTAGTAAGCGTTTTCGAAATCTTTCGCCGTTTTAGGGCTTCTTTTTTGGATCCGGGCTTTTTCTCGGACCTCGGGCGTTTGAGTACCTCCCTTTGTTAGGTCCGACCTTGTTGTTGGTCGGCCTTTTAAGCTATTTTTGTAATCTCTTTTTATTTGGCT
>NC_029781.3:65026865-65028904 GCF_000817695.3 Arachis duranensis
TTGGCCTCTTGGAGTCTTCGTTTTAACCCGGCCAAGATGACTTTATTTGCAGCCTCTGCTTGTCCATTGGCTTGTGGGTGCTCGACTGATGTGAATTGCTGTTTGATTTTTAGTTCGGCTACTAAGTTCTGAAAATTTGTGTCCGTGAACTGTGTTCCATTGTCCGTTGTGATGGAGTAGGGGACTCCGAATCTCGTGACAATGTTTTTGTATAGGAATTTGCGACTTTTCTGAGCCGTAATGGTGGCTAAGGGTTCAGCTTCGATCCACTTTGTGAAGTAGTCGACCCCCACTATGAGGTATTTGACTTGCCCCGGTCCTTGGGGGAATGGGCCGAGTAGGACAAGTCCCCATTTTGCGAAGGGCCATGGTGCGGTGATGCTGATGAGGTCTTCTGGCGGTGCCTTGTGGAAATTGGCGTGTTTTTGGCAGGGGGCATATTTTCACGAATTCCGTCGCGTCTTTCTGCAAGGTCGGCCAGTAGAACCCGGCTCGGACTACCTTTTTGGACAATGCCCGAGCTCCGAGATGGTTCCGTGGACTTCTTCGAGGACGTTCTTTGTTTCTGAGGTCGGGATGCACCGAAGGAGGGGATTTGTGAATCCTCTTCTGTATAATACGTTGTGAATTAGTGTATAATTCTGGGCGTCTTTCGTGAGTCTTTTAGCTTCCTTTCTTTCGGCGGGAAGAGTTCCCGACTTCAGGTAGTTGAGTATGGGGGTCATCCATCCTTGCTGTTGGTTGGATATATTCAACGTTTCTTCCTCTCTTAGCACGGAGGGGGATTGTAAGGTTTCCTGGAGGAGACTTCTGTTGTTGCCTCCGGGCTTGGTGCTGGCGAGCTTTGAGAGGGCGTCTGCCCGGGCGTTTTGTTCCCGAGGTATGTGCTGAATCTGTGTCTCTGAAAAGTGACGTAGTTGTGCCTGTGTTTGGTCCAGGTATTTTTTCATGGTGGGGTCTTTGGCCTGGTAGCTTCCATTTACTGGTGATGTGACGACCTGGGAGTCGCTGAAGATCGTGATTCTCTGGGCTCCGACCTCTTCGGCTAGCTTTTCTATAACATTTTTTAGGTCGTGGCAGTCGTTAGTAGAATGACCGTAGAGCTTGTGGTATTCACAGTATTCGGACCGATCTCTCCCTGCTCTCTTGTGTTTTAGAGGTCGGGGCGGTGGGATTTTTTCGGTGTGGCATACTTCTCTGTAGACGTCTACCAGGGAAACTCGGAGGGGAGTGTAGCTATGATACTTCCGTGGCTTGTCCGAGTTGGATTCTTCTTTCTTCTTCTGTTCCCGATCTCGATCTCGGAACGGGTAGGTTGATTCTTTCCTAGAAGAGTCGGCTAGATACTGAGATTTTATGGCAGTCCGGGTTTCATAGTGGAGGTCGAACTCGGACAGCTCCACCGCCCATTGCAATATTCGTCCCGCCAGGTCTATTTTTTGGAGGATGTGTCGCATGGGTTGGTTTGTCCGGACTTTGATGGTGTGGGCTTGAAAGTAGGGACGGAGCCTCCAAGCTGTGAATATTAGGGCGTAGGCGAATTTTTCTATTTTCTGATAGTTTAATTCGGCCCCTTGCAGTGCCTTGCTCACAAAGTATACGGGGTGTTGTCCTTGGTCATTTTCCCGTATTAATGCTGAAGCGACTGCCCGATGTCCGACCGAGAGGTATAATACGAGCTCTTCCCCTTTTAAAGGTCGGGTTAGGATTGGTGGCTGCCCGAGGAATTCCTTGAATTCTTGAAAGGCTTTTTCGCACTCCGGGGTCCATGAGAAGGGTTTCCCTTTCTTTAGGAGTGAGTAGAGAGGTAGTGATTTTATCGCTGATCCTGCCAAGAATCTTGATAGGGCAGCTAACCTTCCATTCAGTTGTTGTACTTCTTTGACACACGTCGGGCTCTTCATATTGAGTATTGCTTGGCATTTATCTGGGTTTGCTTCGATGCCTCTTTGAGTCAGCATGAAGCCTAAGAATTTTCCGGCTTCTGCGGCGAAGGTGCACTTTGTCGGGTTGAGTCTCATGTTGTGTTTTCTGAGGGT
>NC_029781.3:65038403-65040126 GCF_000817695.3 Arachis duranensis
TTGAATCGCTCCATGTATTCTCGGAGAGTTTCTTGGTTACCTTGTTTGATTCCGAGTAGACTGGGGGCATGTTTCGTTTTGTCCTTTTGAATAGAGAACCTCGTCAGGAATTTTTTGGTTAGGTCTTCGAAGCTGGTGATTGATCTTGGTGGCAGGTTGTCGAACCACTTCATGGCTGACTTGGTGAGAGTGGTGGGGAAGGCTTTGCACCGAATCGCGTGGGAGGCGTCGACTAGGTACATTCTGCTTCTGAAGTTGCTGAGGTGGTGACTTGGATCGGTGGTGCCGTCGTAGAGATCCATATCGGGTGGCTTGAAATTTTGTGGTACCTTCTCCTTCATGATCTCTTGCGTGAAGGGATCATGGTTGCATTCGGGGGTGGTGCCGCGTTCTGTCCGGTCTTTTAGATTGGCCTCTATTTTCCGTAGTTTTTCTTCTAATTCTCTGCGCTTTCGAGCCTCCCTTCTCAGATCTTGTTCAGTTTCTTTCTGCTTTTTTTATGTCCTCTTCGAGTTGTTTCAGTCGGTTTTGTTGTGCCCGGACTGCTTCTAAAATTTCCGAGCTCTTTTCTTTTTCGGAATTTTGTGGATCTTTGTTTGGGAGTGATGTCTTTGGGTGATTCTGTTTGTTTCCTCCTGGAGTGCGTGGTGATAGAGGGCTGTCCGGTCGTTCTCCGGTGTCAACTTCGTCCTCTTGTTCTGATGCGGCGTGGCCATTGTTGAGAGGGTCGTCCGCCATGGTAAAGGGATGACTTCCAGGTCCCCGGCAACGGCGCCAATGTTCCGGGGGTTACCTGAAACGTATACCTCGGTCGTCTGGAGAAGCCCGAGGTGGGGGTCAGGGACCCGAGCTTGATATGTAGAGTGATTGGTGGTGGTACCTGCAATGACACTCCGATGCTTAAGTTAGCATGGGTCCAAGCAGATATGTGTAGAACGTGGAATGTGTGTCATACCTGGGTGCTCCAGTGTATTTATAGTAGTTGGCCGTGATCTCCCCTGGATAAGATATTCTTATCTTATCTTATCTTTTGGGAGTTTTATCTCTATCTTTGTGGAACCGCCTTTCCCAGGCCTTTCCGGCCTTTAGGTTTTGGGCTGCGTTCCTTTTGATGGGCCTTCTTAGCTTTATTGTCCGAGGTCCGACCTCAGGCGTGGGCCTTGGGACGAGGTCGGACCTTTCATGGATTTCGCCGAGTTGGAAGAGCCCGGTCAGTAGGGTATGAACAAGTCCGATGGTCAAATAGAGCAGCTCCAATTATTCTTTGCCTGTCTGTCTGCTATAGATTAGCATAGAATTCCTGAACCATGTTCCTTCCCACTTTCGTTTCAGGATTGGCCAGAATTTCCCAATTCCTGTTTCGAATTTGCTCTTGGATCTCCGGATATTCATCTTCTTTCAAATCAAATCTGACTTCTGGGATCACGGATCTGTGACTCATTATCTTGTAGTAATGGTCTGAATGTTCTTTAGTTAAGAACTTCCCTTGATTCCAAAGTGGCTTTGGAGTGCTTTCTTTCTTGCCTCTTGGGTTAGGTTGTTTCCCTTTAGGAGCCATGATCTTAAGTGGGTATGTTTTTGTGATCACGGATAAAACACACCAAACTTAGAGCGTTGCTTGTCCTCAAGCAAAAGAGAAGAAAGAAGAGGAATAGGAGGAGAGCAAGTGTGGCATGGTGATGATGAGAGGGGCGCCGAATTCAATATATAGGGAGGGGGTGGG
>NC_029781.3:65041016-65042020 GCF_000817695.3 Arachis duranensis
CCCAGGGAATAATTTGAGCCTTGAATTAAATAGCAGAACTTTCTGTCCTGGTTCAAAGACTCTGGATGACAATTTCTTATCATGCCATCTTTTTGCTTTCTCTTTGTAAATTTTTGCATTTTCGAAAGCATTGAGTCTAAATTCCTCTAGCTCATTTAACTGGAGCAATCGTTTTTCTCCAGCTAACTTGGCATCAAGGTTCAGGAATCTGGTTGCCCAGTAGGCCTTTTGTTCCAGTTCCACTGGCAAGTGACACGCCTTTCCATACACAAGCTGGTATGGAGAGGTCCCTATGGGAGTTTTGAATGCTGTTCTGTATGCCCACAGAGCATCATCCAAGCTTCTTGCCCAATCCTTTCTACGGTTAATTACAGTCCGTTCCAGGATTCTTTTAAGTTCTCTATTTGAGACTTCAGCCTGCCCATTAGTTTGTGGATGATATGGAGTAGCTACCCTGTGGTTAACTCCATAACGTACCAGAGCAGAGTAAAGCTGTTTATTACAGAAATGAGTCCCCCCATCACTGATTAACACTCTAGGGATACCAAATCTGCTGAAAATATATTTCTGGAGGAATTTTAACACTGTTTTAGTGCCATTAGTGGGTGTTGCAATAGCCTCCACCCATTTGGATACATAATCCACTGCCACCAGAATATAAGTGTTTGAGTATGATGGTGGGAAAGGTCCCATGAAGTCAATACCCCATACATCAAACAACTCAATCTCCAAGATCCCTTGTTGAGGCATGGCATAACTGTGAGGTAGGTTGCCTGATCTTTGGCAACTATCACAATTAAGCACAAACGCTCGGGAATCTTTATAGAGAGTAGGCCAGTAGAAGCCACTTTGGAGGACTCTTGTGGCTGTTCGCTAACTTCCAAAATGTCCTCTATATTGTGATCCATGGCAGTGCCAGAGGATCTTCTGTGCTTCTTCTTTAGGCACACATCTACGGATTACTCCGCCTGCACATCTCTTGAAGAGATATGGTTCATCCCAAA
>NC_029781.3:65045721-65052106 GCF_000817695.3 Arachis duranensis
AGTCCTCTTGGACTGTTCATTCCTACTTGCTTCCATATTGGATTACAAGAGATAATTTATTTGTTGATTAAAAAAATGGAATAAGTAAAAACAAAATATATAAAAAGAAGTTAAAAATTTTTTTTTTCGAAAAAAATTGAAATTAAAATAAAAAATTTTATGTAAAAAAAATTTCGAAAAAGTAGTTCAATATTAGTTAGAAAATATAAAATTTTTTTGAATTTTGAATTTTATGATGAAAGAGAAAAACACACAAAAGACACAAGACTTAAAATTTTTAGATCTAGTGCTCCTTATTTTCGAAAATTTTTGGAGGGAAAACACGAAGGAACACCAAACTTAAAAATTTTAAGATCAAAACACAAGAAAAACTCAAGAACACCTTGAAGATTCACAAGAACACCAAGAACAAACACCAAAGAACACCAAACTTAAAATTTTTAGAAAACCAAGACAAATTTTTGAAAATTAAAGAAAAATTAACAAGAAAACACCAAACTTAGAGTTTGGCACAAGATTCAATCAAAGAAAAATTATTTTTGAAAAAGATTTTTTTTTTAAAAGAAGATGCCCAATTGCCAAGAACATAAGCCAACGCTATAACCAACTGAGCAAAAAATGTAATGTATTTTAAAGATGTATTATTTTTGTGGATAAAAGTATAATTTTTGAAAGTTAATGTTTTGAAAAAGCACAAGAAAAACAACAAGAGACACAAAACAAGAAAAACTCAAGATCAAACAAGGAAAATAAACAAGAACAACTTGAAGATCAATGAAGAACAAAGAACACAAGTTCGAAAATTTAAAGGAAAATATAAAACATGCAATCAACACCAAACTTAGAACAAGACACTAAACTCACGAAAAATTAACAATTAATTAAGAAAAATAATATTTTTGAAAAGAAATTATCCTACCAGAATTTAATGACTCTATAAAAATAAATTATTCCTAATCTAAGAAATAAAATATGCCTTCAATTGTTCAAACTCAATAATCCCCGGCAATGGCGCCAAAAACTTGGTGCACGAATTTGTAATTCGCACAACTAACCAGCAAGTGCACTCGGTCGTCCAAGTAATACCTTACGTAAGTAAGGGTCGATCCCACGGAGATTATTGGTTTGAAGCAATCAATGCTTATTTTATTGATCTTAGTCAGGAGGTCAATAAGGTGATTTGGATTTAATTGTAAGAAGTCAAAGTATTTAAAATTGTAAGTTAAAATAATAGAGAATAATAGCGTTACTTGTTGTGCAGTAATGAGAAATATGTTGGGGTTTTGGAGATGCTTTGTCCTCTGAATTTCAACTCTTCCTTGAAATCCTTCTCCACACGCAATTTAGACTTTCCGGATTCTCATGAATGCCGCCATCAATCCGGCTTATACCACGAAGATTCTGTTGGGGAATCTAAGAGAAGTTCATTCAGTCTGATGTAGAACGGAGGTGTTTGTCAGACACACTTTCATAGATTAAAGGAGGTGATGAGTGTCACGGATCATCACCTCTTTCACAATTAAGCGCGAATAAACATCTTAGATCGGACCATACACACGTTTGAGTGAAATAGAACCAATTGCATCAATTCATCGAGACGCTGCAGAGCTCCTCACCCCCAACAATGGAGTTTAGAGACTCATGCCATCACAAAGTATGTAATTTAGATCTGAAAATGTCATGAGGTACAAGATAAGTCTCTAAAAGTTGTTTAAATAGTAAACTAGTAACCTAGGTTTACAGAATATGAGTAAACTAAGATAATTGGTGCAAAAATCCACTTCTAAAAATGAGTAAACTCAGATAATTGGTGCAGAAATCCATTTCTGGGGCCCACTTGGTGTGTGCTGGGGCTGAGACTAAAGCTATCCCCGAGTAGAGGCCTTTCTTGGCGTTAAACTCCAGGTTATGACGTGTTTTGGGCGTTTAACTCCGGATCATGACGTTTTTCTGGCGTTTAACTCTAGACAGCAGCATGAACTTGGCGTTCAACGCCAAGTTACGTCGTCTATCTTCGCGCAAAGTATGGACTATTATATATTGCTGGAAAGCCTTGGATGTCTACTTTCCATCGCCGTTGAGAGCGCACCAATTGGACTCCTGTAGCTCCAGAAAATTCATTTCGAGTGCAGGGAGGTCAGGATCCAACAGCATCAGCAGTCCTTTTTCAGCCTAACTCAGATTTTTGCTCAGCTCCCTCAATTTCAGCCAGAAAATATCTGAAATCATAGAAAAATACACACACTCATAGTAAAGTCCAGAAATATGATTTTTGCCTAAAAACTAATATTATTCTACTAGAAACTAACTGAAACATGCTAAAATCTACATGAAATTACCCCCAAAAAGCGTATAAAATATCCGCTCATCACTAGCCTAAGTGTCCATGAATATTATATACTACATAGAGGAAATCGAGACCATACCTTGGTTGATTCCCTTTATGAACCAAGTGAGCTTTCAACCAAATTCCAACCACCAATGTAACTCCAACAAGCACCAACAAGCTCCAAACTCACAATAATCAAACTATACACATATAAATCACCACAAAATCAATCTAGGGTTACATTTAAATATAATATCACAAGGGTTTAGTGACTCTTACCTTTTCCAACAGATTTGATAGCAAAAATCCAATGCTAAGCAAGGATTAGAGCAAACTTAAATATCCAAAATCACAAAAACTCATTTAACCCAAAGCCCTGAAAATCCGAAATTTAAAGGAGAGGAACTGGGAATATTTTGAACTTTTCTTACCAATTTCTTACATGGTTTTGTAGAGCTCTTCACAAGGAACGCGTAGCCACTAACAGCACAGAAATTGGAGCACCGTAGCTCAAGATATTAGCTTGGAAAGATTGAAGTGAATAGTGCTCAAGGATTTCTCTTCTTCCCCTTCTCTTTAGCTAAGTGTGGGTGTGTTTGAGTGGTTATGAGTGTTTGGGTTCATTAATGAACCCTTATATATGTTGGACTTGGGCCTAACTTGGGCCCAGTTTAACCCATTAGCGTTTTTAACCCGTTTGGCCCAACTTCTGGACAAACTTTTAACACTAACATCCGATTTTCCATCTCTAATATTTTTCTAAGGTTTAAGGCTGTTTTCACTGCTTCTCGCGCAGCACCGAGCAGACTTGAATCGGTTCAACCGGTTCGACTGTCGATTCGCGATTTTTCACAGTTTTTTGCAGAAAACACATTTTCTGACTCGGAAGGACCTACTAAGTCCAAAAATCATATTTAAATCCCCAAATTCTCATCCTAACTTTCGGAAATTTAATTTGGGAATTTAAATGATTTTATTCGTGAAAATTCCGGTTCTTACATCCTCCCCTCCTTAAAAAGATTTTGTCCTCAAAAATCTGAACCACCGTTTTCCAATTCCCAAGTATGCTCTCCAACTCATACTCTTCTCCAAGCACCCTTAACCAATGAATCTCTCTTTCCTCGCAGCTTCTTCACTCGGGTGTCATCGATTCTTACTAGTGTCACTTAGAATGTCAAGTCCTCTCTCAACTCGACCGACTCAGGTTCTAACACATGAGCCGCATCCGACATGTACTTACAGAGTCGTGACATGAGGAATATGCCCTGCAAGGTAGACAGAGGGGTGGCAAGCTACTTGATACGCCACTGGCCTGAACCGCCTTAGAATCTCGAATGATCCTATACACCTCAGATTCAACTCCTTGGTCTTAATCGCTCTTCCAATCCCAGTTGTCAGTGTAACCCTCAGAAATACATGATCTTAACATATTTTCTAATGTCTGAATAGTCCGTTTTGACTATCCATCCGTTTGTGGATGATATGCAGTACTGAGACATAGCTTCGTACCGAAAGCTCTTTGGAAAGCTCCCGAAAACCTCGATGTCAATTGGGGATCACGGTTTGATACTATACTCGATGGCACATCATGCAACCTTAATTTCTCCTTTATATACAACCTCGCCAACTCCTTCATAGAACAGTTCACTCGGGTAGACATCATTTGAATACTACTGACACTAACAAATTGAGAATGCATATGAGAAACAACAAAACACTCAAGTGAAGAGAATTTAAAGATCAGAGCAAGGAAATCATCAAGAACAACTTGAAGATCAATTAAGACACATGAATGAATGCAAGAAGAATAGAAACATGCAATTGTTTAAAATGAGACACTAGACTCAACAAGAAACAGAAAATATTTTTTGTTTTTATGATTTTGTAATAATTTTTTTTGGATTTTTTTCGAAAATTGAAAGAAAATAAGGATATCAAAATTATTAATGAGAATTCCAGGAATCATGCAATGTTAGTCTAAAGCTTTAGTCTAAAGAAATTAGACATGGCTAGCCAAGCTTCAGTAGGACATTGCATTCAAGAGCTAAATTGATGAGAATCAATCAGCTTTGGTGATGATGAGAACATCACCTTGAAACACTAGAATTCATTCTTAAGAAATCTGAAGAAAAATACCTAATCTAAGTAACAAGATGAACCGTCAGTTGTCCAAACTCAACAATCCCCGGCAATGGCGCCAAAAACTTGGGGCACGAAATTGTGATCTCTACTTTTCACAACTCAAACAATCCCCGGTAATGGCTCCAAAAACTTGGTGCTCAATACCATGGTCTAAACATAATTTCACAACTTCACACAACTAACCAGCAAGTGCACTAGGTCGTCCAAGTAATAAACCTTACGCGAGTAAGGGTCGATCCCACGGAGATTGTTGGTATGAAGCAAGCTATGGTCATCTTGTAAATCTCAGTCAGGCAGATTCAAATGGTTATGGATGATATATGAATAAAGCATAAAATAAAGATAGTGATACTTATGTAATTCATTAGTGAGAATTTCAGATAAGCGTATGGAGATGCTTTGTCCCTTCCGTCTCTCTGCTTTCCTACTGTCTTCATCCAATCCTTCTTACTCCTTTCCATGGCAAGCTGTATGTTGGGCATCACCATTGTCAATGGCTACAGTCCCGTCCTCTCAGTGAAAATGTTCAACACACTCTGTCACAGCATGACTAATCATCTCTCGGTTCTCAATCAGGTTGGAATAGAATCCATTGATTCTTTTGCGTCTGTCACTAACGCCCAGCCTTCAGGAGTTTGAAGCTCGTCACAGTCAGTCAATCATTGAATCCTACTCAGAATACCACAGACAAAGTTTAGACCTTCCGGATTCTCTTGAATGCCGCCATCAATTCTAGCTTATACCACGAAGATTCCGATTAAGGAATCCAAGAGATATCCACTCAATCTAAGGCTGTGAGGCCAGCCCCCAAAACGTGATCTAAGATAGCATAAGACTACTCAAAGATGATCCGAAGATGAAAATACAATCGCAAAAGGTCCTATTTGTAGAGAACTAGTAGCCTAGGGTTTACAGAAATGAGTAAATGACATAAAAATCCACTTTCGGGCCCACTTGGTGTATGCTTGGGCTGAGCATTGAAGCTTTCATGTGTAGAGACTTTTCTTGGAGTTAAACGCCAGCTTTTGTGCTAGTTTGGGCGTTTAACTCCCATTATTGTGCCAGTTCCGGCGTTTAACGCCTGGCAGTTTTGAGCTGATTTGGAACGCCGGTTTGGGCCATCAAATCTCGGGCAAAGTATGGACTATTATACATTGCTGGGAAGCCTAGGATGTCTACTTTCCAACGCAGTTGAGAAAGCGCCAATTGAGCTTCTGTAGCTCCATAAAATTCACTTCGAGTGCAGGGAGGTCAGAATCCAACAGCATCTGCAGTCATTTTCAGCCTCTGAATCAGATTTTTGCTCAGGTCCCTCAATTTCAGCCAAAAAATACCTGAAATCATAGAAAAACACACAAACTCATAGTAAAGTCCAGAAAAGTGAATTTTAACTAAAAACTAATAAAAATATAATAAAAACTAACTAAAACAAACTAAAAACATACTAAAAACAATGTCAAAAAGCGTATAAATTATCCGCTCATCACAACACCAAACTTAAATTGTTGCTTGTCCCCAAGCAACTGAAAATCAAATAAGATAAAAAGAAGAGAATATGCAATGAATTTCAAAAACATCTATGAAGATTAGTATTAATTAGATGAGCGGGGCTTTTAGCTTTTTGCCTCTGAACAGTTTTGGCATCTCACTCTATCCTTTGAAATTCAGAATGATTGGATTCTATAGGAACTCAGAATCCAGATAGTGTTATTGATTCTCCTAGTTAAGCATGATGATTCTTGAACACAGCTACTTTATGAGTCTTGGCCGTAGCGCAAAGCACTCTGTCTTCCAGTATTACCACCGGATACATACATGCCATAGACACATAATTGGGTGAACCTTTTCAGATTGTGACTCAGCTTTGCTAGAGTCCCCAATTAGAGGTGTCCCAGGGTTCTTAAGCACACTCTT
>NC_029781.3:65052176-65054825 GCF_000817695.3 Arachis duranensis
TTGTATTCACTGCTTTTTCTTGCTTCAAGAATCAATTTTATGATTTTTCAGATCCTCAGTAACATGTCTCCTTTTTCATCATTCTTTCAAGAGCCAACATTATTCGAAAAACAGAAAAATAAAGAACAAAGAGATTAAAGAACGGGTCCACCTTAGTGATGGCGGCTTGTTCTTCCTCTTGAAGATCTTATGGAGTGTTTAAGCTCCTCAATGTCTCTTCCTTGCCTTTGTTGCTCCTCTCTCATGATTCTTTGATCTTCTCTAATTTCATGGAGGAGGATGGAATGTTTTTGGTGCTCCACCCTTAGTTGTCCCATGTTGGAACTCAATTCTCTTCGGGAGGTGTTGATTTGCTCCCAATAGTTTTGTGGAGGAAAGTGCATCCCTTGAGGTATCTCAGGGATTTCATGATGAGGAATTTCCTCATGCTCATGTCTATGAGTGGGATCTCCTGTTTGCATTGAGTTCCTTCCAGACAGATATCCATGAGGACTTAGTCCAACCTTTGATTAAAGTTGACCTTTTTTGAGTTTGAAAAGGGACCTCGGGGATCACCTTCTTCATGGACACAACTTCATAGAAGTGGTCTTGATGCACCCTTGAGATGAATCTCTCCATCTTCCATGACTCGAAGGTGGAAGCTTTTGCCTTCCCTTTCCTCTTTTTAGAGGTTTTTCCGGCCTTAGATGCCATAAATGGTTATGGAAAAATAAAAAGCAATGATTTTACCACACCAAACTTAGAAGGTTTGCTCGTCCTCGAGCAAAAGAAGAAAGAAGAGAGTAGAAGAAGAAGAAATAGAGGAGATGGAAGGGGCTTTGTGGTTCAGCCAAGGGGAGAGAAGTAGTGTTTAGGTTGTGTGAAAATGAGGTGGTGAAGATGGATTTATATAGGAGTGGAGAGGGGTGTATGGTTCGGCCATTATGGGTGGGTTTGGGAGGGAAAGTGGTTTGAATTTGAATGGTGAAGTAGGTGGGGTTTTATGAAGGGTGGATGTGAGTGGTGAAGAGAATAGTGGGATTTGATAGGTGAGGGGTTTTTGGAGAAGAGGTGTTGAGGTGATTGGTGAATGGAGAAGAAGAAGAGAGAGAGTGGTGGGGTAGATGGGGATCCTGTGGGGTCCACAGATCTTGAGGTGTCAAGGAAAATTCATCCCTGCACCGAGTGGCGAGCAAAAATGCTCTTTATGCCAATTCTGGCATTAAACGCCGGGCAGGTGCCCATTTCTGGCGTTTAACGCCAGCTTCTTGCCCTTTTCTGGCATTTAAAGCCAGTCTGGTGCCCCTTTCTGGCGTTAAACGCCTAGAATGGTGCCAGACTGGGCATTAAACGCCCATTTGTTGCCCTTACTGGCGTTTAAACGCTAGCAAGGTTTTCCTCCAGGGTGTGCTATTTTTCTTTCTATTTTTCGTTTTGTTTTTGCTTTTTCAATTGATTTTGTGACTTCCCATGATCATCAACCTACAGAAAATATAAAATAACAAAGGAAAATAGATAAATATAACATTGGGTTGCCTCCTAACAAGCGCTTCTTTAATGTTAGTAGCTTGACAGAGGGCTCTCATGGAGCCTCACAGATACTCAGAGCAATGTTGGAACCTCCCAACACCAAACTTAGAGTTTGAATGTGGGGGTTCAACACCAAACTTAGATGAGAGAAGCTCTTCATGCTTCCTCTCCATGGTAACAGAGGGATATCCTTGAGCCTTAAACACAAAGGATTCTTCATTCACTTGAATGATCAATTCTCTTCTGTCAACATCAATCACAGCCTTTGCTGTGGCTAGGAAGGGTCTGCCAAGGATGATGGATTCATCCATGCACTTCCCAGTCTCTAGGACTATGAAATCAGTAGGGATGTAATGGTCTTCAACTTTCACCAAAACATCTGCTACAAGTCCATAACCTTGTTTTTTGGAATTGTCTGCCATCTCTAGTGAGATTCTTGCAGCTTGTACCTCAAAGATCCCTAGCTTCTCCATTACAGAGAGAGGCATGAGGTTTATGCTTGACCCTAAGTCACACAGAGCCTTTTTATAGGTCATGGTGCCTATGGTACAAGGTATTGAGAACTTCCCAGGGTCTTGTCTCTTTTGAGGTAATTTCTGCCTAGACAAGTCATCCAGTTCTTTGGTGGGCAAAGGGGGTTCATCCTCCCAAGTCTCATTACCAAATAACTTGTCATTTAACTTCATGATTGCTCCAAGGTATTTAGCAACTTGCTCTTTAATGACATCTTCATCCTCTTCAGAGGAAGAATACTCATCCGAGCTCATGAATGGCAGAAGTAAATTCAATGGAATCTCTATGGTCTCATTATGAGCCTCAGATTCCCATGGTTCCTCATTAGGGAACTCATTGGAGGTCAGTGGACGTCCATTGAGGTCTTCTTCAGTGGCGATCACTGCCTCTTCCTCCTCTCCAAGTTCGGCCATGTGGGTCATGTTAATGGCCTTTCATTCTCCTTTTGGATTCTCTTCTGTATTGCTTGGAAGAGTACTAGGAGGGAGTTCAGTTACTTTCTTACTCAGCTGACCCACTTGTGCCTCCAAATTCCTAATGGAGGACCTTATTTCAGTCATGAAACTTTGAGTGGTTTTGATTAGATCAGAGACCATGGTTGCTAAGTTAGAGTGGCTCTGCTTAGAA
>NC_029781.3:65055127-65055515 GCF_000817695.3 Arachis duranensis
GACAGACTTTGAGAAATCATATTGACTTGCTGAGTCAATATTTTGTTCTGAGCCAATATGGCATTCATAGTATCAATCTCAAGAACTCCTTTCTTCTAATTCGTCCCATTGTTCACAGGATTCCTTTAAGAAATGTACATGAATTGGTTATTTGCAACCGTTTCAATGAGTTCTTAAGCTTCTGTAAGCGTCTTCTTCAGATGAAGAGATCCTCCAGCAGAGCTGTCCAATGACATCTTGGACAATTCAGAAAGACCATCATAGAAGATACCTATGATGCTCCATTCAGAAAGCATGTCAGAGGAAAACTTTCTGATCAACTGTTTGTATCTTTCCCAAGCTTCATAGAGGGATTCACCTTCCTTCTGTCTGAAGGTTTGGACTTCCA
>NC_029781.3:65055671-65057433 GCF_000817695.3 Arachis duranensis
CAAAAGGGAATAGCATAAGTCTGTAGACCTTAGGGTTAACCCCATTGGTCTTGACAGTGTCACAGATTTGCAAGAATTCAGCTAAAAACTGATGAGGATTTTTCAATGGAAGTCCATGGAACTTGCAATTCTGTTGCATTAGAGAAACTAATTGAGGCTTAAGCTCAAAATTGTTTGCTCCAATGGCAGGGATAGAGATGCTTCTCCCATAGAAGTCGGGAGTAGGTGCAGTAAAGTCACCCAGCACCTTCCTTGCATTGTTGGCATTGTTGTTGTTTTCGGCTGCCATGTCTTCTTCTTGTTTGAAGATTTCTGTTAGGTCATCTACAGAGAGTTGTGCTTTAGCTTCTCTTAGCTTTCGCTTCAGGGTCCTTTCAGGTTCAGGGTCAGCCTCAACAAGAATGCTTTTGTCTTTGCTCCTGCTCATATGAAAGAGAAGAGAACAAGAAAATATGGAATCCTCTATGTCACCGTATAGAGATTCCTTGAGGTGTCAGAGGAAAAGAAAAATAGAAGGAAGAGGTAGAAGAATTCAAACTTATCAAGAAAGATGGAGTTCAAATTGTGCATTGAGGAGGAGTGTTAGTCCATAAATAGAAGGATGTGAGAAGAGGGGAAGAAATTTTCAAAAATTAAGTAAAAAGATTTTAAAAATATTTTGAAAAATACTAATTGATTTTCGAAAACTAGGAGTGGAAAAGAAATCAAGTGATTTTTGAAAAGGATTTTGAAATTAGAAATCAGAAAGTATGATTGAAAACTATTTTGAAAAAGATGTGATTAAAAGATATGATTGAGAAGATATGATTTGAAAAACAATTTAAAAAGATTTGATTTTAAAATTAATAACCTGCCTAACAAGAAAGATATGGTTCAGACATTAAACCTTTCTCAACAGAAAAGGCAACATGCTTGAAATGTTGAATCAAATCATTAATTGTTAGCAAGTATTTTTGAAAATGGAAATAAATTGATTTTGAAAACATATGATTGAAAAGATATGATTTGAAAAAGATTTGATTTTGAAAATTTTGAAAACTTGAAAAAAATTGGAGTTAAAAACAAAATCTTCCCTCTTGTGTCATCCTGGTGTTAAACGCCCAGAATGGTGTCCATTCTGGCGTTTAACGCCCAAAGCTCTACCCTTTTGGGCGTTAAACGCCCAGCCAGGCACCCTGGCTAGCGTTTAAACGCCAGTTTTCCTTCTTCACTGGGCGTTTTGAACGCCCAGCTTTTTCTGTGTAATTTCTCTGCTGAATGTTCTGAATCTTCAATTCTCTGTATTATTGACTTGAAAAGACACAAAGTAAAATATTTTTTTGGATTTTTAATAATGAGGAATAATCAAAATGCAACAAAAATCAAATAAACAATGCATGCAAGACACCAAACTTAGAAGTTTGAATACTACTGACACTAACAAATTGAGAATGCATATGAGAAACAACAAAACATTCAAGTGAAGAGAATTTAAAGATCAGAGCAAGGAAATCATCAAGAACAACTTGAAGATCAATTAAGACACATGAATGAATGCAAGAAGAATAGAAACATGCAATTGTTTAAAATGAGACACTAGACTCAACAAGAAACAGAAAATATTTTTGGTTTTTATGATTTTGTAATAATTTTTTTTGGATTTTTTTTCGAAAATTGATAGAAAATAAGGATATCAAAATTGTTAATGAGAATTCCAGGAATCATGCAATGTTAGTCTAAAGCTTTAGTCTAAAGAAATTAGACATGGCTAGCCAAGCTTCAG
>NC_029781.3:65058709-65070100 GCF_000817695.3 Arachis duranensis
GCCAGCTTTTGTGCCAGTTTGGGCGTTTAACTCCCATTCTTGTGCCAGTTCCGGCGTTTAACGCCGGGCAATTTTGAGCTGATTTGGAATGCCAGTTTGGGCCATCAAATCTCGAGCAAAGTATGGACTATTATACATTGCTGGAAAGCCCGGGATGTCTACTTTCCAACGCAGTTGAGAACGCGCCAATTGGGCTTCTCTAGCTCCATAAAATCCACTTCGAGTGCAGGGAAGTCAGAATCCAATAGCATCTGCAGTCCTTTTCAGCCTTTGAATCAGATTTTTGCTCAGGTCCCTCAATTTCAACCAGAAAATACCTGAAATCATAGAAAAATACACAAACTCATAGTAAAGTCTAGAAAAGTGAATTTTAACTAAAAACTAATAAAAATATAATAAAAACTAACTAAAACAAACTAAAAATATACTAAAAACAATGCCAAAAAGCGTATAAATTATCCGCTCATCAATCACCTTCATCTCAGGCCACCAAATAATCTTCTTCAAGTCATAATACATCTTCGTGCTTCCGGGATGAATGGAAAATCCACTGTTGTGAGCTTCCGTCAACAAATCTTGCCGCAAACTTCTAACATTTGGTACACAAATTCTCCCCTTATATCTCCACAATCCTTCATCATCCTTAGTGAATTCTTCACGCCTCTTCTCACCAACTGGTTGAAACGATTGTTGATGCTTCCGCTCATCTTGCAGAGCCTTTTGAATTCTCCGTTTTAAACGTGCTTGAAATCTCTAACTGGCTCAAACAAGCTCTTCCGTCAACTTCAGCAATATCCAACTTAAGATCCACTAATTTTCTCCATTAGCTCCTCTTCCTTGATTCTTATCCAAGAAATTGTTAAAGATCTCCGACTCAAAGCGCCTGCTACCACATCCGCCTTTCCAGGGTGATAACTCAGTTCAAAATCGTAGTCCTTAAGCAACTCCATCCATCTTCTCTAACGCATATTAAGCTCTTTCTGATCAAAGACGTACTTGAGACTCTTGTGATCAGAAAAGATGTTAAACCTCACTCGGTACAGGGGTACCTCCGAATCTTCAGTGCAAACACAAACGCCGCTAATTCCATGTCATGAGTTGGGTAGTTCACCTCATGTTGTCTCAGCTATCACGACGCGTAAGCCACTACGTTCTGGTGTTGCATCAACACGCCACCTAAACCTTCAGAAAAGCATCACAGTACACTTCGAACGGTTCATGCGGATCCAACAAGCAAAAACAGGTGCTGAAGTTAACTTCTGCTTTAAAAACTGAAAACTCTCTTCACACTCGGACGTCCAAACAAAAGGCACTTCCTTTCTTGTCAACTTAGTCATCGGTAATGCAATTCGGAAAAACCTTCAAATGACTCTCCGATAATATCCGGCTAAACCCGAGGAGCTTTTGACTTTCGTCACCTTTGTCGGTCTTTCCCATTCCATCACCGTTTTTACCTTAGAAGGATCTACGTCTATTCCTCCCTTGCTCACCACATGACCTAGGAGCTTCACTTCTTCATTCCAGAACTCACACTTCGACAACTTAACGTACTACTTTTGCCGTGTCACCCTGATTATCGTCATTACGAATCCAAAAATTTTTCTTAAATCAAATACCGGTTTTGTAATATTTTTCAAAACCTTTAAAACAAGTCCAATCTAAATAAGACCATTGTTAAAACCTTATCAAAAGAGTTAAAAACTTTTTAATTTGTAATCCAATCATCTTAAAGCCCGATTTTCCTAAATTCATTGAAACTTTTAAATCAAAACCTTTAAATTTGAATCCCTGATGATAAGCTAGATTTACAACCAAAATCACAAGTCAACAAAATCTTAGGACTCACTTTCCTTTTAATTTCGTAGCATTTGATCAAAAGTTCTAGTCCTAGTTTCAAAACCAAATCATGCAAACCAGAATTTCAAACCAGGTTTAAAAATCCATCTAAGCTTTAAAACCTTTTTCGACACGGACGACGATAGTCTATACTATGAAGATAAGTTGAGGTTTGGCCATCGGCTTCGTAATTACCTCAATCCGGTTGTTGTGATCGACCCACATCATGTGTTCTTCGGAGTGGACAATCTCTAACCAAATGTCCTGGTGCACCACACTTGTAACATAGTTTCTTAACCAATTGGCATGGCCTATTCGGATAGTAGTTCCCACACTCCTGACATTTCTATTAAGGGAATAAGCTCTTGATCACTTCCTTTCACCATATTTCTTAAGGTTTTGTCCCCTTTCTCCAAGGTGATCGTCGCGTTCCCTACAAGTGTTTACTCCATGAGTGCCCATGACGAGGCTACCGTCTTCGCATTCTCTTCAACCACTCTTGCCTTCTTCACCAGATTAGAGAAAATACGGATCTCCATAGGAGCCACAGCCGTCCTGATGTCATCCTTCAAACCCCTTTGATACTTGACACACTTCCAGCTTTCATAGGCCTCCGGGGCACCTTGACACGCCTTAGAAAACCTACAAAGTTCCTCAAATTTGCTTGTATATTCTGCCAGTGACAAGGAACCTTGCTCCAGCTACAATAGTTTCATCTCCTTTGCTTCCCTTGTAGACTCAGGAAAATACTTCTTGTAGAAGGCCGTTTGGAACACATCCTAAGGAACGTCGGTGTTTGAAGCTGTAACAAGCGGCACTCTACTTGCCACCAATGCTGGGCCTCTTCCTGAAGCTGATAAGTAGCAAACTCTATATATTGGTTGTGCGGAACATGCTGTGCCTGTAGCGCACGCTCCATCACTTGAAACCAGTTGTTCACTTCTGTAGGATTTGTTGAACCTCTGAAACTTGGCGGATGAACCTTGAGAAAAGTCGCCAAGGTCATCGGAGTACCTCCCGTGTTACCTCTGCTCCCTTCAGCATTGTCATTCGCATTTTCCTCGCCATTCCCGTCTCTATTTCCGGCCGGTTGGCCTAACCTCTGCACAGCTTGCAGAGTCGCAACAGTGTTAGCCTCCATAGTGTTTGTAAGGTTCGCCATTGCCGCCATGAACTCAGCATCATTATCGGCCGATCGCTCATTCCTACTCTCTCTTCATGAACGTGTACGACCTCGTCCACGCGTAGCCATTAGGGTTCCTTTCTATACTAAACATTCGATATCAAGGTGATCAGTCTCAATATCAAAGGTCTATTGCTTCAATTATCCCAAACAGGCACCCACAAACAAGCATGCTATGAAATATCAAGTAGATAACCTAATAGCATCAAAGAAAAGACACACAGAGTATGCAATGAAGCACAATCGGTCCATCTCTCAAGCTCACGAGGACGAACCGCTTTTATACCACTAAATGTAACACCCTAATTAGTCTAAGCCTTACCTCACGCCGTAAAGAAAATGTTAATCAAAGGTTATGATAGTTCTATATATATATATATATATAAAGAATAGTATAATCTAGAAGCCCGATGAAAGATATAGCTCGAGACAGGATTTGAAAAGCGCAAAATGTGCTAACAAAGCTACTAACTTAAGGCTCAAGAAACAGATGTAGTATAAAAAAATATAATAGTATAATATCATAAGAATCCAGCCACAGCTCGCAGAGTTTAAGCCGGCCAGCCATATACAGACCATATATGAAACCAGATATTAAACAATTTATACAAGTTTTGTTCTCTCAAATACAAGCCTCTAGGTAAAACAAAATATGAAAGTGAGAGATATGTTCAAAATAAATCAAAAGACCCAAAAGAAGTGCCCGGATCCTCCGCTTCTGTCACCAATCAGACGACTCACCAAAGTGGGTCGTGACCTACATCTGAAAAACACAACAAAAATATGGTATGAGAACCGGAGGTTCTCAGTATGGTAATAGTGCCCAGTGATGTAGGACATAAGACCCCGGAATGCCAAAGGCAATCCTAGACTCCGTATCCATCACAAGAGTTCAAGCTTAAAGCAGTCTAAACAATAAAGCATAATATGTAAAACCTTAACCAAACTTGAAACTTTAGCACCATAGAAGAGTAATCTATCTTAGGGGATTTCTAATCTAATCAAACACCACTGTCCCACAGCCTTAACCAACCTATCTTCCGTGCGATCCCATTGCCATCGCCTACCTAACCTCCTCAGCAACAGACAAACACAGATAAAGCAAGCAAGGAAAACACATGTAATATTCAAATATATAACAAGTAATTCAAGAAGAAAGTAGGAATATTATACAATTAGGCAAGCTCAAGTAATCAAAGCAAGTAAACATATAGAAAATGCATATGATGAATGTCTGCCCTAATGGCTGTGATATCACATGTCGGTTATTGTGCCAGACCTGACGTCAAATTTGGTCGACAATTCCGAGGGAGAGTGCCCTACCACATTCTCCTTTTAGAGGGAAATATTCCGAGGGAGCGTGCCCTACCACCTTCCTCTGGTTGTCGCATGGTTCCGTGGGTTAGTGCCCTACCACCTTGCAATCAGAGAGAAACCCATGCTCAAGAGGAAAATTCCGAGGGAGAGTGCCCTACCACCTTCTCCTTTCAGAGGGAAATATTCCAAGGGATGCGTGCCCTACCACCTTCCTCTGGAGCAATCAAAATGAGTAAGAAGCTCAACGCCAAGCCTCACATCCAAACGTAGGCGGGATACTGCCACCGCCCCTACGACGGATAACAACACATATCATAGTTACATAATCAAACTCAGAGGCCACTCCTCATAGCACACTTCCACTCATTCTCATCCCCACAATCGTAATCATCCATTTCCAAATCCTCAATTCATCACCACCATCACTTATACATGACTTTCTATTCCGAAAATTGCTAATTTGTTACTTTCTCAATTTCATCCACCATTCTTCTTTCACACTACACCCAACTGATCCTCGGTATAATAGAAACCTAAGCCTCTGTTTTCTAATCTTTAATGGTAATCATCAACTATAATCCTTTGCCCATCTCTAATGTTCCCATACTTCAAAATTAAGCCCAAAAGCCTTAAAAGGGTGTTAAAGAAGCTTACAACCTTGTTGGGAAGGTGAAATAGTTGAAAACAAAGTTTAAAATTATGAAACAGGTCGTGTGCGTCAGCACAGGGGTGTGCGTGTGCACACCCAGGAAGATTTTGAAAATGTGCGTACGCACAGGTAAAAAAATTTATAAAGTCTGTTCACTCACACAAGCTGTACGAGCGCCCCTAACAGACGTCCCTTCCCGACTTGTGCGTGGGCACAAGGCTGTGCGTCCGCACAGGTCGTAATCCTTCATTGATGTGCGCGCGCAAAACCTATGCTAGCGCTGCTACCAGAGCCCTTTCCCCAGCTTGTGCATACGCACAGGTCTGTGTGTCCACACATAATAGAATTCTTGCAGGGTTGTGCGTGCGCACAAGGCTGTGCATGCACACATATCAGAAAATCCTGAAATTCTGCAACTTTGCAGAATTTCAGATTTTTAACACCAAAATTGAATGATCATAACTTCCTCTAGAAAATTCCAAATTTCACAAACTTTATATTGATTTAAAGGGTTTTCAAAGATCTTTAATTCTAAATAACTTTCAACCAATTTTGAAAACTGAGGCAAAAGTTATGATCAAATAAAGTTCACCAAAATTCAACTTTTATCCAAAATCACAATTTCCTCAATTTCTTTATAGACCACAACCAAAACCAAACTAAACCATTCCAAACACCAATTCTCATCAAAATTAACAGTCTATGGCATATTGCACCAAACTTACCACAAATTTCTCTACCTTTCCTCATCCTCGATCTCCACATTAACATATCACATATAATCAAACCTCATTAATATATTCCCAATCAATTAACATCAATATCACATTTATCAACATAATTCACTCCCCAACTTCACAAATCATTCATCCTCATCATACCACTATCAATTATCAATATCAAACTTAAAAATCATCATTTCATCATACATCATCATACAATAGCATCCAACAACTCATCAACTATTCAAATCCAATCCTATCCTATGGGTCACTAGCCTAAGTGTCTATGAATATTATATACTACATAGAGAAAACCGATATCATTCCTTGGCCGATTCCCTTTATGAACCAAGTGAGCTTTCAACCAAATTTCAACCACCAATGTAACTCCAAGAAGCACCAACAAGCTCCAAACTCACAATAATCAAGCTATACACATATAAATCACCACAAAATCAACATAGGGTTCCATTTAAACATAATATCACAAGGGTTTAGTGGCTCTTACCTTTTTTAACATATTTGATAGCAAAAATCCAATGCTAAGCAAGGATTAGAGCAAACCTAAACATCCAAAATCACAAGAACTCATTTCACCCAAAGCCCTAAAAATCCGAAATTTAAAGGAGAGGAAATGGGAAGATTTCGAACTTTCCTTACCAATTTTTTACATGGGTTTTGTAGAGCTCTTCACAAGGAACGCGTAGCCGCTAACGGCACGCAAATTGGAGCACCATAGCTCAAGATATTAGCTTGGAAAGATTGAAGTGAATAGTGCTCAAGGGTTTCTCTTCTTCCCCTTCTCTTCAGCTAAGTGTGGGTGTGTTTGAGTGTGTTATGAGTATTTGGGTTCATTAATGAACCCTTATATATGTTGGACTTGGGCCCGGTTCAACCCGTTAGCGCTTTTAGTTCTTTTGGCCCAACTTCGGGCCAAACTTTTAACACTAATGCCCGATTTTCAATCTCTAATATTTTTCTAAGGTTTTCGGCTGTTTTCACTACTTCTAGTGCAGCACCAAGCAGACTTGAACCGGTTCAACTGGTTCGACTGTCAATTCGCGGTTTTTACGGTTTTTCACAGAAAACACATTTTCTAACTCGGAAGGACCTACTGAGTCCGAAAATCATATTTAAATCCCCAAATTCTCATCCTAACTTTCTGGAATTTAATTTGGGCATTTAAATGATTTTATTCATAAAAATTCTGGTTCTTACATGTTCCCTTTATCTTGAGAGTTTGTTGGAGTCTATCTTTTTAGGAAAGAGAGAAATTCTAGTTGAGGCTCTCGAAGGCAGTTACTTGCTTTGGGCAGGTAGAGCTGAGCTCTTTTGTGGGACTCTGAACTTATTAAAGAGGTCGGGTAGGCTTGTGGAGGCCACCTTTCTTGGTGGGCCTTTATTTTTCTTGGGTCTGGCTTCATTTATTGGGTCAGGGTATGAAGAGTGCACCTACTTGAGTCTTGAGCCTTTATAGGTCGGGCTCAAGCATTTTGAGGCTTCTACTTGGACGTTGAGTGCCCCGTTTTTCCAAAGGTCGGGTACTCGACGTGTTCAAGTTTTGAAAATTTGAACGTTTCCCTTCCTTTTGAATGAATGAGCGAATGTTACGCGACAGTTTTTCCTTGGATTCCGCACATGCTTTAAAGGGAAATGAAGGAGTCGTTTGTTATTTGTCTCTTATAAAAAGCTTTTTAGCTCTTCTTCTTTCCTTTTTCTCATTTCTGAAACTGTTCCATTTCCCTTTTCTTTTACAAAGAACTTCCCTTTGTTCTTCGATCGCTTTCTTGCTTCTAAGACTTCTTTATCTTGGAATTTCGTCGAGGGTTTTTTTGCTGGCATGAAGGGGAATGTTCGTGATTTGCTATTTAGACGTGCCCCTCCTTCTTCCGTAATCTCCATTGAGGTTGGTTTCTTGGCTTTTTTAACTTCTTCTTGATGAGTTTTCATTTCTGCTTACTTGAGACTGTTCTGAGTAATAGTGTTTTGTTGATTTGAGTTTGTTTCCATTGTTATTGTATTGTTTTTGTTGAGAAGTCTGTTTTGACTTTCTTTTGAGTCTAGTGTAGAACGTTTTAAAAAAGACTCTCTTTTTGTACAACTATAGTTGTTACCTTGTTGTTTGTATCTGTGTTGCCCAGTTGCCCCTAATGGTGTCACTTCGATATGACGATGTTGCATGGGAGAGACGCCATTTGATTGATCTGTAGAAAAGATTTGAGAAGAGTGACTTTTCTTTCGTTTTGTTGATTTTACCCAACTTCTTTTGGAGGAGGTCCGACTTCTTTTTAGTAATGATCTTTTTACTTTGCATCTGTAGGTGTAGCTTTTAAGTCATGCTCTGTCCTTACAAGTATGTCGACCAAAGTCCCTCCTAGTCTTCGAACTTAGGTAGACACTACTGTCCTTTCTTGTGTTCCTATGACTGATAGGGAGTATTGTAAAGAATTTTGTAGGTATCATAGCATATGTGAGAGTAGAGAAGATAAGAGAAACTATGAGTTAGTGGCACCTGATTCCGAAGAGAGAGTGTGTTTTCCTCCTTTAGAGGAGTCTGAGCGGCCTTTCTTTTACGCCTATGACTGCATTTTTACTCGATCAGGTATTCGATATCCTTCTACTGATTTTGAGACTAGTGTGCTGTTGTCTTGCAACCTTGCCCCTACACAGTTGCACCCTAACTCTTGAGCTTTCCTGAAAATGTACCATCTTTTATGTTGAGAGCTGGATGTCCGACCTTCTCTTAATGAATTCTTTTATCTTTTTGTTGCGACCAAGCCCTATAGTTTCACAAAGAAGTTGGGATAGATATTCTTCCGAGTTATTCAAGGTCGGAAGGTTTTTTCCATCTTCGATGATTCCTTTCATGATTTTAAGAACCACATTTTAAGGTCTGGGGTGTTGGGGGAGTCCGACCTTTTTTTTTTGGCAAAAACCAAGAACCGCATTTTCCCTTGTACTGGCAAGATACCTTTCTAACCCTTAGGCGTGATGTAGGTGACTTAGATAATCTAGAGAAGAGTGTAGTAGAATTTTTCCAGGATGCTTGGGGCCGAGCTCCTTACTTGGATACAAAAAGATTTTTAGGCGACCCTAGCCTCCTGAAATCCGAGCTGGGTAGATCCCTCTTCCCTTCGCTTGTTAAATTTAGCCATGTATCACAACTGTTATTAATGCAATTTTATTTTTATTTTGCAGAGAGCATGGCCTCGAAATCTGCCGCTATGAGGGTCCTCTGAAATACAAAGAAGAACGTGGTAGCTCAGAATCTTCAGCAGCAAAGAAAGCTCAGATAATCTTCCGTCCGATCCTCTCCGAAGAAATCGGAATCGGGTCCTTCCGATCGAAAGTCATCATTCCTACCCCGACCTCCAGACTTATACCCCATGAGTCTTCTCCTCAATCTCCCTCATCTGCTAACCCTCCCCCCCACCCCCCACAAAGAAATAAAAAGTGGATGAGGGGGATAGTATATATACCAAAAATTTTGACGCCTTAGCGTGGGGTGAAAAGAACATCCTTCCTCATCACCACTTGAGCATGGACGAGGTGGCCCTTCAAAATCACCTCCAGACATTAGCTCACGGTGGGCTTTGCATAGTTAGGGTGTGTGCTTCTTTGGCTTGGGAGTTAAAGAACACAGCTATACAAGCTACGACCAGTGCTCTTGTGGCCGCCTGAGCTGATGTGGAGAGGTTAAGTGAATTTAAGAAGGAGCTGGAGCAGGAGAGGGAGACTTAAGGGCCGACCTGGAGAGAGCTCGGGAGAGGTTGATGAAGTCGGATGCTGCTGCCACTTTGGCTGAGGGAAAGGTGAAAGTACTGATAATATTGTGGTGGATGGTAAGATCGTCCTAGCCCCCAAGGAGGATGAGGAGCCTCCACTCAACCTGAAGACCTTAGTCCCCCTGGTCGGTCAAACCTCTATGTCCGAGGTCTAGCCTAAAGCTGGTGTTCTAGAGACCTCTTCTTTAGCTCCTGCTGCTATTCTAGCTGTGTTAGTTTCCATCCATCATCTATCTCCTTCAGTTAAGGAGAGAGACGTTGTCATGGGTGAAGACCTTAATCCTCTTCTCGGCAAGAAATCTTGATCTTTAGATATCTGAAATGGCCCAACTTGTAGGTCTTATGACACTTTATTATTTTTTGTAATAGCTGGTAGTTTTTCCTGAACACTTTTACCTTTTTCTTAGTTGTTCCCACAACTTTTTATGGTGTAGTGTTCAAAATTGTTCCTTTTATATCACAGAATACCCTTCCATTTTTTGAGATGAAGTTTATGTTGTTATAGTTGGATATGGTTTGCGTTGACTTTTGAGCCTGATGAGCGGATAATTTATACGCTTTTTGGCATTGTTTTTAGTATGTTTTTACTATGTTTTAGTTAGTTTTTATTATATTTTTATTAGTTTTTAGTTAAAATTTACTTTTCTGGACTTTACTATGAGTTTGTGTGTTTTTCTATGATTTCAGGTATTTTCTGACTGAAATTGAGGGACCTGAGCAAAAATCTGATTCAGAGGCTGAAAAGGACTGCAGATGCTGTTGGATTCTGACCTCCCTGCACTCGAAGTGGATTTTCTGGGGCTACAGAAGCCCAATTGGCGCGCTCTCAATTGCGTTGGAAAGTAGACATCCTGGGCTTTCCAGCAATGTACAATAGTCCATACTTTGTCCAAGATTTGATGGCCCAAACTGGCGTTCTAAATCAGCTCAAAACTGCCTGGCGTTTAACGCCGGAACTGGCACAAGAATGGGAGTTAAACGCCCAAACTGGCACAAAATCTGGTGTTTAACTCCAAGAAAAGTCTCTACACATGAAAAATTCAATGCTCAGCCCAAGCACACACCAATTGGGCCCAAAAGTGGATTTTTATGTCATTTACTCATTTCTGTAAACCCTAGGCTACTAGTTCTCTACAAATAGGACCTTTTGCTGTTGCATTTTCATCTTTGGACGTTTAGTTCTTAGATCATTTGGGGGCTGGCCTCACGGCCATGCCTAGACCTTGTTCTTATGTATTTTCAATGGTGGAGTTTCTACACACCATAGATTAAGGTGTGGAGCTCTGCTGTACCTCGAGTATTAATTCAATTACTATTGTTCTTTTATTCAATTCAGCTTGTTCTTGTTCTAAGATATCACTTGTTCCTCAACTTGATGAATGTGATGATCCGTGACACTCATCATCATTCTCACCTATGAACGTGTGCCTGACAACCACCTCCGTTCTACCTTAGATTGAGTAGATATCTCTTGGATCCCTTAATCAGAATCTTCGTGGTATAAGCTAGAATTGATGGCGGCATTCAAGAGAATCCGGAAGGTCTAAACCTTATCTGTGGTATTCTGAGTAGGATTCAAGGATTGAATGACTGTGACGAGCTTCAAACTCCTGAAGGCTGGGCGTTAGTGACAGACGCAAAAGAATCACTGGATTCTATTCCAACCTGATTGAGAACCGACAGATGATTAGCCGTGCTGTGACAGAGCGCGTTGAACATTTTCACTAAGAGGACGGGACTGTAGCCATTGACAACGATGATGCCCAACATACAGCTTGCCATGGAAAGGAGTAAGAAGGATTGGATGAAGACAGTAGGAAAGCAGAGAGACGAAAGGGACAAAGCATCTCCATATGCTTATCTGAAATTCTCACCAATGAATTACATAAGTATCTCTAT
>NC_029781.3:65075297-65076480 GCF_000817695.3 Arachis duranensis
CCTTTACCATTCATAGACCAAATGCTAGAAAGACTAGCTAGCTATGATTATTACTGCTTTTTGGATGGCTATTCAGGCTACAATCAAATTGCAGTAGATCCTCAGGACCAAGAGAAAACAGCATTCACCTGTCCTTCTGGCGTATTTGCCTATAGGAGAATGCCTTTTGGTCTGTGCAATGCACCTGCAACCTTTCAGAGGTGCATGCTCTCTATCTTTTCAGATATGGTAGAGAAATTTCTGGAAGTCTTCATGGATGACTTTTCAGTATACGGAGACTCATTTAGCTCCTGTCTTAATCACCTAGCACTTGTCTTGAAAAGGTGCCAAGGGACTAACCTGGTTTTAAACTGGGAGAAATGTCACTTTATGGTGACTGAAGGAATTGTCCTTGGGCACAAAATTTCAAGCAAGGGAATAGAGGTGGATAAGGCAAAGGTGGAGGTAATTGAAAAATTACCACCACCTGCCAATGTTAAGGCAATCAGAAGCTTCCTTGGGCATGCAGGATTCTACAGAAGGTTTATAAAGAATTTTTCAAAAATTGCAAAACCTCTGAGTAACCTGCTAGCTGCTGACACACCATTTGTGTTTGACACACAGTGTCTGCAGGCATTTGAGACCCTAAAAGCTAAGTTGGTCACAGCACCAGTTATCTCTGCACCAGATTGGACATTGCCATTTGAACTAATGTGTGATGCCAGTGACCATGCCATTGGTGCGTGTTGGGACAGAGGCATAACAAGCTTCTGCACGTCATTTACTATGCCAGCCGTGTTCTAAATGACGCACAGAAGAACTACACAACAACAGAAAAAGAGTTACTTGCAGTGGTTTATGCCATTGACAAATTTAGATCCTATTTAGTGGGATCCAAAGTGGTTGTGTACACTGACCATGCTGCTCTTAAATATCTACTCACAAAACAGGATTCAAAACCCAGGCTCATTAGATGGGCGTTGCTTCTGCAAGAGTTTGATATAGAAATAAGAGACAGAAAAGGGACAGAGAACCAAGTAGCAGATCATCTGTCCCGAATAGAACCAGTAGCTGGGGCGTCCCTCCCTTCTACTGAGATCTCAGAGACTTTCCCAGATGAGTAACTATTTGCCATTCAGGAAGCTCCATGGTTTGCAGATATTGCAAATTATAAAGCCGTGAGGTTCATACCCAAAGAGTACAG
>NC_029781.3:65077833-65078235 GCF_000817695.3 Arachis duranensis
TGAGCTTACTGGCGAAAACGCCAGGAATGGTGCCATTTTGGGCGTTAAACGCCAGAATGGGCACCATTCTAGGCGTTTAACGCCAGGTGTGCAGCATCACTGGGCGTTCAGAAAAACGCCCAGTGAGGAAGGTTTTCTGGCGTTTAACGCCAGCCAGGGTACCTGGCTGGGCGTTAAACGCCCAAAAAGGGGTGCCAAGTGGGCGTTAAACGCCAGAATGGGTGCCATTCTGGGCGTTTAACGCCAGAAAGGTGGGGGGACCACACTTTTGTTTTCAACTCAATTTTTTTCAAACTTTCCTCTTTTTACCCATACTCTTCTACATAAATGCACTTCAACCTTTCATCATTCACTTTCAAATCTTCACAAATCAAAAACCATTCTTCAAATCTATTTCAAAAT
>NC_029781.3:65078335-65078467 GCF_000817695.3 Arachis duranensis
TGTGTAGAAGCTCCACCGTTGAAAATACATAAGAACAAGGTCTAGGCATGGCCGTGAGGCCAGCCTCCCAAAGTGATCAAAAGATCTAAAGAACAAAAGATTCCAAAGATCCGAAGATGAAAATACAATAGT
>NC_029781.3:65078572-65085579 GCF_000817695.3 Arachis duranensis
CTGAGGGTGACTTTGAACGCCAGTTTGGGCCATCAAATCTCGGGCAAAGTATGAACTATCATATATTTCTGGAAAGCCCAGGATGTCTACTTTCCAACGCCGTTGAGAGCGCGCCAATTGAGCTTCTGTAGCTCCAGAAAATCCACTTCGAGTGCAGGGAGGTCAGAATCCAACAGCATCTGCAGTCCTTTTTGGTCTCTGAATCAGATTTTTGCTCAGGTCCCTCAATTTCAGCCAGAAAATACCTGAAATCACAGAAAAAAACACAAACTCATAGTAAAGTCCAGAAAAGTGAATTTTAACTAAAAACTAATAAAAATATACTAAAAACTAACTATATCATACTAAAAACACACTAAAAACAATGCCAAAAAGCATACAAATTATCCGCTCATCAACAATCAACACCCACTACACTATACCTATGAGCCCCCTCCTCAACATAACTTTGAACCACCATACTCACAAGCCCCTTTCCACCATTCACCTCCATATGACCCTAACCATTATCCACCTTATGAACCATACTTAGAACCACCCCCATTCCAGCACAATTACTCCCAAGAACTACCACCTCAATATACACCATCTCCTTATCCTTATCAAGAAGAACCAGCTTCCTATCATGAACCATTCTTCCCAAAAAATGAACCCTCCTATCCACCTCAACCTCCATTGGATAACAACACAATTATCTCTAATCTCATTGGTCTCACCTCTAAACTGCAATATCTTATATCCCGCAGGGACCAACCCTCCACCTCCAATATTCAACCCTCAAGCTTCAGTGCACCACCACCCTCCGTGCAAGAATACTCATATCCATCAATCCAAGAGCAACATGATACCAATGATGCTATTGACATAGAATAAGAGAGAATGGATCGTCTTAGGGACGTAATCGCAATGGATCGGTTACACGCGGCTTTATTTCCAGAGGAGCAAGAGGAGGCCCAAATTGTGGAGGTAGGAGAGACCCTTGAAGATGAAGGAGTAGTTGAAGGGAGTTGTCATAGAAAGGAAATCATCAAGGAGGAGTACGATTTTAGACTAAAACAACTAGACGAAGCCATAATAGTTAAAGAGGAAATGGTTGAGAACTTAGGAAATGTGAAACCTCCATGGAAAGGTCAAGTCATAGAGTCTCCTTCCAAGATGCTTGAAATTGATGTTTAGGAGGGTGTATAACTTCCAAGGAATATCATGGCTGAAGACTTGGAAGAGGTTGATCAAGAGATGGAGATTCAAGAAGAAGAAGCACAACCTCCCGTGTCCTTGGTAAGCAATGAAGAAAAGATTGAATTGGAAGAAAGCTACCAAGAGGAAGAGGTTGATATTGAAGAAGCTTACAAAGAGGTGGTAGTTATCTAGGGAGAACACAAGGGAATGGAACTTGCAAGATCACTAGAAACACCTCTCCCAAGGCCATTACCATCCAATACAACATTCAAGTGGGTAAAATTCTTATCCTTAACCTTTACTTTCCCACTTGAATATGAGTTACTTGAGACGGATGGTCAACTTAGAGCTCTTTGTGGCATTATGAGTAAGAGGAAGATGGTTAGTGGTAAGAGTTATCCTGCAAGATTCAATATGGCTGCATGCTCCAAATTGAAGTGCAAGGATTGGTGTATAGCTCAACTGAATGGGTCCAGAAGGTTGTTTGGATGTCTCTGTGAGAATTCAAATTGCGAGCCACCCGGTTGGAACAATGATGATCAACAAGAAGATGGACGCAAAAGCAAGGTTTGGGACCCCGGAATTCATTCTAGCAATCAACACTCTTGGGGCCTTGTCACTTGCTTTAACTTGCTTGAAGGCTCTTTGCGCCAAGTATGGGATCCCGGAGGCTATTGAAATTGCAAGCATTAGTGGGGATTCCTGGATTAGTACAAGCACAAGCCACCATGATAAGGAGCTTCCCGAATATCCAACTTAAGGACTTTAACTAAAACTGCTACGTGGGAGACAACCCACCATGGTATAATCGTCCCTTTTCATTCCTAGTTTTATTTTATTTTGTTTTTCACAGTATTCATTCATAATTTTTGCATAATTATCTACATTCTGCATTCTGCATTTTGCATTCTTCACAAAAAAAAAGAAGAAGAAAGAGGGATCGACGTGCAAGTGTCCATGATGCACACGCGTTGTATGTGTATGCGCAAACGAACAGAGAGTTACGCGAGAGACGCGCGAGAGGGAGTGCGTGCTGCACAAGCCACAGCACGCATACACATACACATAAAATGACGTCATTTTGACGAATGGATTTTTTGTGGTTTAGAATTTCACAAATAAACTCTCGTTGCAAGTATAGCTTCTAAATGAACAAAGAATCCTTTCATACAAAAACTTGGTTGTCACAAGTAACAAACCCCTAATAAAATTGATAACTGAAGTATTTAAACCTTGGGTTGTCTCTCAAGGAATTACAGGGAAGCGTTCTTTTATTGGTTATGTAAAGGTCTATTTTGGGGTTTTTAAAATAAGAAGCAAGAATAGTAAATGATAATGAAAATCAAATGACTAGAAAAGCTCTTGGCAGGGTATGAGAACTGAAAATCCTATCCTAGTAATCCTTATCAATTGTGATGAGAATTGTTCATTGCTCCCACTTAGTTAACCCTCAACGAATGAAGAAAAGTCAAGTAGACTAATCAATTTGATTCCTCAAGTCTTAGTCAACTCCTAAGGAAAGACTAGCTTTAGTGGAATTCAAATCAATCAGCAACTTTCAATTATCAATCAATAAGGGAGTTTGATAACTCAAGTGTTACCAATTACTCAACCAACCCAAGAACATAGAATCCTACTCTAACAACCTTCTAAACATTTTGTCAAATACTTGGAGGGCATACTATAAAAACATAGAAAACTAATAAGGAATATTAAATCCAAACTACCAACTGCAAACATCAATCAATAATAAATAATAGAAGAAGCAATAAATCTGAAATACCTCAAATTGTATAAAAATAGAAAATCAAATCTAACATAAGAATTCATAAACTAAATTGGAAAAATAGAGAATCACAAGCGGAATAGATCAACTAAAATGCTAAGATAAATAAAAGTAGAAGAGAAACTAAATTAAAGGAACATTGAACCTGGAATCGGGAAGAAATAAACCTAAACCTAAGAGAAATCCTAAAAGCTAGAGAGAGGAGAGAGCCTCTCTCTCTAGAAACTACATCTAAAACCTAAATTTGTGAATAATGAAAAGTGTGTGATGATTTTCTCATTCTGCAGCCTCTATTCTGTGTTCTTGGGCTTGGAATTGGGCCGAAAAGGAGCCCAGAAATCGCCCCCAGCGCTTCCTGCAGATTCCTGCACGTGGCGTCTGTCACCCGTACGCGTATGTCACGCGTGCGCGTCATTTGGCGATTTTCCTTGTCACGCGTCGCTCGTCTTTTGTGCTAGGCACGCGTGCGCGTTGCTGCCAACTTCTCAAAACTTCATTTTTTCACGTTCCTTCCACTTTTGCATGTTTCCTTTCCATCCTCTAAGCCATTCCTGCCCTATAAAGCCTGAAAATACTTAACACATAGATCACGGCATTGAATGATAATAAAGGATAATAAAAATTGACAGTTTTAAAGGCTTAGGAAACATATTTTCACTATATCACAGAATAAGGAAGGAATTATAAAATCATGCAATTTATATGAATAAGTGAGTAAGAAATTGATAAAAACCACCCAAATGAGCACAAGATAAACCATAAAATAGTGGTTTATCACCTGTTCTATAGCTGATGAGTCTCATCTGTCGGTTATCAAGCCAACCCGACAAGTCCGGTTGCTAAACCTTGGACTGTCCCCCGTCGCGCATTCCCATGTGTATATGCATAGCTTTTTCTCTTCTCATTCATAATTCGTGTGTGTGTGTGTATATATATATATAACTTTACTCAACGGGGGTAAGTGCCTGGTCACCCTTACGACGTAGGATCAACAGAGTATCGAGTCTCAACCTGGAACACATGGTGGCAAGCCACGGTACTTTACCCAGGGAAACTCGTATCTCAGATAATAATTTCACATTCATTCATAAACATTTGATAATCATTTATTATGGCCATAACAACACTTATATATCATATAACTACACTTTTATACATAATTCATCATAACCCGGAAACAAGTGGAGCGAAATCACAACCCTTGCATCTATCCGGAGAGCCTCTATACTAACCAACCTAGAGCAAGTGGGGCGAAACCACAACCCTTGCGTCTACTCAGGAGGTACATTCTCATATGTCCAGGAGGAACAAAGGAGGGGATCCTAACTTCCCACCATCTCGCTGGGGGCGATTTTACAATACCAGGAGGAACAAGGATGGGGATCCTCACCTTCCACAACCCTACCTCCTCATACCTAAATCATCACTTCTCAAACTTTCTTCATCTCTAAGTTACCACCTATTCCTAACTTCATCTCATTACTAGGCCTACTAACAAAATTTAGGACCAAAGGAATGAAAATAGAAGTTTAGAGGTTTGAATTTGAGGTTTAAAACACAAAAATCCATTTTTGGTGAAACAGGGGCCACATGTACGCCTGGGCCACGCGTACGTGTGGGCGTGCATCACTGAGAAGTCACGCATACGCGTGGGAGTGCAATTTAGCCCATTTCGCATACACATAGCCTTGTCCGTGTACGCATGTACGCTGGACAGAAACGACCCCCACGAATGAGGGGTATGCGTACGGATACACTGGAGTTTGACCAGAAATGGCTAAGTCTGCAGAATTTTAGTTTTACACACTGAACTTTCGACGTGCATAACTTTCTCGTTTTAAAAAATTTTTTCATTCGTTCTTCGAACGGGCATAAACTTCACGGATCCAATTTTCATATAAAACATATTTGAAATAATTTGGGAGTCTGGAAGCCAAGTTATGGCTCGTCGAAATTTGGCCAAAAATTAGCTTTTCACAAAAATTTCTAAACCTCTATTTTCACCAAAACCAACTCAAACTCAACCTACCGTACACAAAATTATCAACACAACATATCCTTTTTAGCACCACAACAACCTCCACATCCTACCATTCCTCAATTTAACAATCTCATGCATCAATTTCTCAAATATACCAACAAAATTATCATCCACCTACTCAATATATATTCATCTTATCATGTTAATCATCATCAACTCATCAATCAACATCCTATTATCACCATAAATAACAATCTTCCAACAAATACTCAATTCATATCACAATCATCATCAAGAGTGCTAAGTATTAAACATACTCATACATTCCAACATATTCTATAGTCATCCAGCCTAAGTTTTTACAAGATATTATATATTAAATACGAAAAACTTAAACCATATCTTGACCAATTTTCTCGTATAACTCAAGACAACTCATAAGGCAAAATGCAAGCCTCAATCACCAAAATTCAGCAACTAGATCTTACTCTAAACTTCCAATTAAGCTTTCAACAATTTTTTAGGTCAACTATATATATCGATCAAATAACCGGTTCTCTATTAATTCGGTTGAACTGATCTAGTTTAATTTTTAAAATTATACTGACTACTACCACCACCATATATTTTTAGTGCTAAATTTAGCAAAATTTATTACATAATATTTTTCTTTTGGTATCTAAAAAATTAAGTAATTTGATTCGATAGTAAGAAAATTATTAGTATTACTAATAAGAGGTGGATGTACTATGTATACATGCATTAAGATTTAAATATACATATATATTGCATTGAATGTGTAGGAGTATGATATGATAGGGATCGGATATATATGACGTATACAGTTTTGTGTTTTGTGTTGTGTGTTGTGTGTTGCGGTTTTGACGAAAGAGTTGGCGTCCCACAGAGAAAGCTGACGGCGATGGCACCGTTTTTGTTCCCAAAGTGTCGTTACCTACCATTCAATCCCATATAATACCAACACATTTCATCACGCTTATCGTCACAATCACATAAGAATAAGAATCACACAAAGACCTTTTTTCTTTTTCATCCTTTCCTTTCCTCTCCTTTCCCTTTTCCTTTTTCCATATTAATTATACAATATTATCTTTCTTTGTTAAATAATTCCTCTTTTCAAACTTCCCAAAGTGGAAGAATAATAACGTCGTTTTATCGTATAAGTTTAGTTTTGAAGACATAATTAGAGTAATATCCCAAATTAATTCTCAAATATATTTAGTCGGATTTTAGTCCTCAAAAAAATTTAATTAATAAGTCGCACTCTAAGAATTATTTTCGTTAAACAATACCTCTCAGTTTTACTGTTGGTGGATAAAAACATTGGCCCACATGAAATATTAATTTGCCACATTGTTGATAAGTGTCATGTATATAAAAGTAGATATATCAATCTCTATATATAATAAGTAAAATTATGTCGTTTTATAGCTGTTGAAATTGGTGATATCTATAGAGACTAATATGTCTATTTTAGATTTTTGGAGACTAAACTAAAATTTTTAATTGTTTTAAAGACTATTTGTTTTTTTAATAATTTGATGGGAACTAAAATGTTTAAATTTATAAACCTATCAAAATTCAAACAATTAAAGAAGTCATGAAGATTTAACTCTAACAGCGACTAGTAAAGGAGCTTAACCAATAGCAGAGGTCTATACGCAACTATGTCGTTAGGGCACCACATATTTGCTAATTTATTTTTAATATAT
This sequence comes from Arachis duranensis, assembly GCF_000817695.3. NCBI lineage: Eukaryota > Viridiplantae > Streptophyta > Magnoliopsida > Fabales > Fabaceae > Arachis > Arachis duranensis. The sequence goes on from NC_029781.3 coordinate 65,085,252, forward strand.
ATTTATATTTTAATATATATTTTATACTAACAACTAATTTTAATGTACATCTAGCTTGATTGATTTTTAAATCAAGGACTACTGCTCGAATCAGTTGTTGTTTGAGTGCCTACTCTTAAAAGGTAACTAATCGTAAAGATTTTGAATAATTTGATGTAAGAATGACAGTCAACAAAATATGAGTTTGGTGAGTGACAAAAGATACTCATAATCCCATTTCAAGTTCTTTGCACAGGTTGATTTAGAATTTGACATTATTTATAACTAAGTTCCTATGAAAGTTTTAGCTAATTTTAGTTGAACGAGTGTTTACGATGGTAAGTTAGAA
>NC_029781.3:65086507-65099597 GCF_000817695.3 Arachis duranensis
TTCTGATTTTTTTAGTCGATAAAAATTTTTATCTCTTACAACTTTTTTATAAAAATAGTTTAATTTAATACTATAAATTTTTTGTGTCATAATCTGTAATATCATTAGAACCGACCTAATTTTAAAAAATTTATATTCTCGTAATAATATTACGAGTAAAAATATTAGTACAGAATAAATTGGGTACACGTGATCGAATTATTTAACAGGTTTTATTTTATTAAATGATTTATAGGAGGGTATTGTTTAACGAGTGTGCCACATATTAGGATATGTTACCTTAAACTTTAAATCTGAATTAGTAATTCTTTGATTTATGACTTAGATTAAAACAATGATTGAATAGTTGTGTTTTGACTTATTATTGTATTGTAGCCAATGAATCCATGAATAAACAATGTCTTTGACACAATTATGCTTTAGTTGTTATATTAAGTTTGGTAAAAAGAATGAATAGAATAAGTTATAAAATAATGAGTAAATAAATAAATAAAAAGGTGAAACATTTAGAGTAGCAAACTAAAGACGAAGCATATATTAAATTGCTCAAGTACTCGTGTAAATAGTATACCACAACAGTCAAATTAACACCTAAAAAGTGAAGAAATTTAAATAGAATATAAACTCAAATATATAGAGTTTGATTAAAATGCAAAATAGAAGTATTTTAATATACAATATAAAATCTAAAACAACTAACAAGGAAGTTGGAAGTATTTTAATAGACTACATCCAGCATCATCAAAATTAAAAAACACTAAGAAGTTGATAGTCGGTTCATCACTTGTTGTTTGATTATTTGAATATTAATAGAATTACAAATTTAGACATTTTAGACCCATTAAATTATTAAAAAAATAATTAAATCCCTAAAAAAAATTACAATTATCAAGTTAGTCCTTAAAAATTTTAAAAAGACATATTATTAGTACATTCAAATATCAACACTTCAAACAGTTGTAACATGATGCAGTTTTGCTAATTATACGTAAGGATTAATTTGCCCATAGTTAACACTCTACATGAATGTGGATAAATATTGCTACTCAGGGACACATTGAAATTAATATGAGGATTATATTGTCTAAAACATAGATAATTCTTAAAAACTGATTTGGTAATTAAATTTTTTAAAGGCAAAAATATTCGACTAAAAAATTTTGGAGACTGATTTATTTACTCTAAAATTTTATTTTCACATGTACGACGTAAATAATCATTAAAAATGAAAATAATTTAATATTTGTTTATAAAAAGAAAAAATTGCTTTGTTAGTATATCAAACTCATTTCTAAAATTATTTGCAATGTTCATCAACGTTAATTATGAATGAAATCAGTGAATCGAGTCGCAAAACTGGGTTATAGTTTTTCTTTATTTTTTATTTTTATTTATTGTTATTTTTTTTTTTTTGCCAAAAATTAACCCCTAAACCAAACCCAAGCTAGTAATTTTCATAATAAGTCTTTGTGAACGAGTTATTCAACAATATTCAATGAACAGAGGGTCAGAGACCTCTACCTAAGGATGTGGGAATATTGAAATTCAAGAAGTAACCTCTTCAACTTCTTCGTAGCCAGTCAATTATAAATTTTTCTTTTTCAACTATACTACATATATACTAAAATTAACTATTAATTAAAATATATATTAAAATATAAAATATATATTAAAAATAAACTAAATAATACATATATTTATATATAAATATATAATAATTAATTTTAATATTCAAATAATATTTTTGATCATTCATCTAATTATGATGTGGTTTGGAATACTACGTACTCTGACGTATGACAAAAGAAAAAATTCAATGGCTCCATGTGAATGGTCCGGTCAACTTTGTTACACATATTATCACTAAATAAAGTAATAAACAATTATAGACAGTAACATGTCCTGATTTGGTTATTACTTAATTATTTAGTCAAAATGGTAAGATTTCTTACATGAAAAAATAATAGAGAACCAATATTTTTAATTAAAAAAATTAGTTAATATTAACTTGAATACAAGATAAAATACAAGAAAAAAATATTACTTAACTAACATCGTTTTTAGGCAAACAGATATACAAGGATAATGATTTAATATTTACCCATTAGTTTAAAATAATTTGTTTTTGTTTAATTTGTTTATGGTCTTAAACAACAGCGAAAAACGATTTTCATTTATCAAAATCGAATCTGAAACTTACAATTTGGTTTAACCGTTTTAAACTGTGGTTTATACAACCGTTACTAATTGCAATAGGCAACAATTTTTTATTTTGAGATATAAAGAAAAAAAACTAGTTGTCTTTGTTTACATAATAGACAACAGTATAGCAACATTCAGTGAATGGTTTTTACTGTGGTCCATTTCACTTGAAAGAAAGTAGTATTGTGGTGGGAAGAATGGAAGAAAGAAATCTAAAAGGAAAAGAGATAATAGTGATTGTCTCACCTTACTAGGATTGTATGGTGGATGGAGAGATTGGAGTTTGACTTATTTTCCTGTCTTAACCTTAAGTAAGGTTGTCTACAAGATGCATTACATGCAGCATGCATTCTTCAACAATCCTCTGTAAAAACTTGTACTAGAAATTCTAGTTGACGGATTTAATATAGATCAATAAGTAGAGTTTTGAGGTGAATTTAATGGAATTTCATCCTCTTAACTAACTTCTTTTATTGAATTACAAAAAGTAGAAAAAACTGAATTGAAAATACAAGATGAAAAATTGTAGAGTTCTATCAACTCTTCTAGTTTTTAGGCATAACAAGTCATTTGGCCTCTATTTATGTTTGTAGAAATTTTTGGTCTGTCTCTTATGCTTTGTCTCTTTCATTATGTAGTGTTGCCTTCTAATTAGGATAATTCACTCCCATATTCTATTATTCTTATCAATGAGCATACAACTTGTTCATTCCCTACCCATAGCTCTTTGTCTCATTTTTTATTTCTAGAATAATTAAAAGGTAAAGAAAAAGATTCTCATTCCTAATGATTGACTCATTTGTTGTTTCTCTTTTATATTCTATTTCTTTTTCAATATTAATTTTCTCACGGTATTTAACAATACAAGAGCCACCTTGTCCTCAAGGTGGAAAGAAGGGAACACTTTTTGAATTTCAGCAACTCCTATAAATTTTTGAATTCTAGTAAATCTTCTTGTTTGATTAATACTTCAAGTTGTGCTGCTACATTGATGCGAACTTGGAGGACTTCTTTTGGTTGCGGTCGGAAGTGGTTATGGCTAGATATTTTGATTAATGCATTTTTTTTTTTACAGAGAAACATCGAAATTTGGATAATTCTAGTTGTTGCGGACAATTTCAACCGATATGTAACTTCCCAACACATTATAATATCTCAAAGGACCCATAAAATCGAAGTCGATTTGCTTTAAAAAGAAGATATCAATTAACTCCTATGAAATAGTTTTATTAGATTCAACCAATTGTCTTGATAGTGAAATATTATTGAAACATAAGAATCCATGTTATCAAAAGATTTCTTGCAATTTTTTGTAATGTAAAATGAGTCAATTATTCACTTTGCTATCTTATTGAGAAAAAATAGTGATATTGTTCTTTTATTGATCAAGAATTTTAATTTTTGAAAAGTATTATAGCTATCTAAATAAGAAGAGTTTCAATTTTTTTAAATGAACAATTCGAAAACCTATAGTAATTTTTGATCGACTCTTTTGACAAGTGCTTGCATCCTATACGGCTCACATTAAGAGCTGGTAGTCAAAATTTTGAGAGAATAAGATAAATATAATCAAATAAGAACCGTTGCATCTATATTTCTTTCATGCAACCATCAATTTATTTGTGCACCAACAATGAGGCACTAAGGAATCATTCATCGGAACAACTAAGCAGCTATCTTAAATAGCAAACAGGAGAAATAAAAATTTACTTAGAATGCTCATCTGTTGGCTCCAATTAAGCCAGAACGTAATCTTTTTTCTTTTCTGTTTTGTAATGTGTATGTTACAACAAAAATTCCCTTGGAAGTGGTAAACATAAAGTAAGAAAAGAATATATTAATGTTCTTCGTCCAAAACTAATGAAAGAATAGATTTGAATACCCACTATGCTCAGCAATAACCTATACCTCTCAAAGAAATTAAGGAAATGTGGAAAACGTATAACTATAGACCATAGTTATTTATGCACATCAATTTTTAGTCATTTGGATCCATTTCTTCGTCTTGATCCCAGATTTGACTCTGATTAGTTTTACCCTCACTTTTGTCAGATTCATCAACAAAGTCATTACTTTCATAATCTGGCTCATCATCTTCAGATTTGGTGCCTTCTTTCAGTACAGAACCTGCCATATTTGCGCGCTGCATCCACTTGGGACACTGGTCTTCATCTCCATAGAGATACCGGCCGTTCTGACCTCTAACGTGATTTACAACCTTGGAAGATGCTATTCTACAAGAGCATTCCGGAAGTGGATGGGAAAGGAACACTGCCGGTTTTGACAGGAGAGATTGCCTTATGAGTCCTTCTTCGGCTAAACTTCTGTTTAGATGTTCTTGCACTAAAATTGTCCAATTATGTTTGGGATGGTACATATTTTCCCGAGTTATGTTGAAAAGTTCTGCAACTACTTTCCTGTAAAATACCGAACAAAGTACTGTCACAATAAATGCAAATTTAGGAGATACACAACTGCAGCAGAATCCACCAGACTCTTTACCTAAGGACTAAGATGCAGATATGCAGGAAAACACTCAAGGAATCAAAGTGACGCAGTAAAGGATGAACATTCAAAATGCACGTATATTCAAATGAGGGTATACCATAAAATTTTATAATGATTATTATTTTAATTAATGCATGGAACAAGTTCAAGAATCTTCAAAAGGAACAGGAAAGTACCAGAGACATGCAGATGTGTTGCTCATGGATGTCCGCCTGGCCCTGGCCCAGAAAGCAACAGATCCTCCAACTATATGTCATGTTATGCATGCTATTCAACTAGTGACCTAGAAAATTTGGTTCCTTTGAAAAATCAGGAGGTTTAATTCTTTTGATGAAACTGCCATATGTCCTATACAAATATCAACCAATTGATTTCAACTGCAAGGTGCATTTTACCTGTCTGGTCGGTATGTTCTTGAAGCAGCAGTCTCATAAAGTCGATGTCCCATGACCAGGCTTGAAAAATCTGGCCATCCACTAGCATCATTGTTAAATCCAGGAAAGAAGGCATCTGCCTCTAAAGAAACGATGTAATCTAGTGCATCCCAAAGTAACCTATGCGCTCTCATCCTCAGATCCAAGGGTGAAGGATCAGGCTCTATTGGCGTCTCAGTGATCCAAGCATACCAACCTTCTTTTTCATGTTGATAAATTGGTCTATCTGGAGGGGGAGGAAGAGGCCTAGGACGAGGACCAGCCCTCTTCCATTCATCTGTAAGTACTTTCTGACTTTTTGCAGGAGGTGCTCGATATGACTTTGGAATAAGAGATGTTTCCGGTCCAAACAACTCAGACAACTCTCTTTCACTACACAAGGAAGTGTGATCCACAGTATTGGTAAACATGGCTCGCAAAGGAATTAAAACGCGTTGACCTCCAAATGTTTCAGAACCGGCAACGTAGATAATTGTTTTGGCAGGATAACCCATTACTCGAAGGAGAATGCCAACCTGCAAAAGTCAAAATAATAACCACCTCCCAGGAGTAAAATTTTGAAATTTCAAAATACAATTCATCTTTGTGCACATAATTAGAAGCAATGCTCTCAAAGGCCACATTACTCATGCAACATAGATAATTGTAAAATTGGTCAACCTAGTAGACGCTGAGATTCCCTCAAATGGGAGTCCTCAGTCTAAAGTAGATCCTAAAGATCATGGCATTTTATTCTGCACAACAAACTATACTCTGAAACTGTACTGGAAGGTTCTCACACTTGATAAAGTCAAATATATTTCTTAACACTGAAACAAAGAAATTGAATCCAAACCAAAGTTTCTGGAACAAACATACCTCTTCAGGCATGAGGGGGCATAGACCTTTATCTCTTTGCAAGTGTGAATTGACATTCAATTCACCTTTAAGAATCTTGTCCTTTATCATTTGAGCCCTTCGGTGCTGAATAAGTTCAGTGTGAACATCCTAACAAAACAAAAAAGTTCCTCCTTGAGAGAGGGAAAAAAATGTAACCCAATACTAGAAGGAATTTATAAGAAAAATGAACCCCTAAAAGATATATGCACTGTGGAACCGAAACTACAGCTCTATCAAACCTGAAAAAGTTCTCCACAACCATTGTAGGCCAATGTATCTCTCAGTAAGCCAGGATGATATACTAAGAAGGGTTGCCCATATGCTCTTAGCCTTAAAATAAAGAAGAAATCTCTTATACATCAACAGTAGGAAACCTTAATTACTCATGGGCATAGCATGATCGCCACAGGGAAAAAAATGAAACAGCACACTAGAATTAAGAAAGCCTACAATTTTTTAGACAGATTTCACTCTCATTTTATTTAGACAATAGAGTTGCACGCAATCACATATTTTAAATTCCAAAATCAAATAAAGTTGGCAGTGACAAAAACATGGGAGTAATCTAGGTTACAATAAAGCAAACCTAGACTAATTCGTCTAACCGCAAGGTATTCATACTTGTGAACCATCCGACGGCCAAGCCTTTGAATTTCAGGACGAAATTCAAGGGCATGAAAAGCAACCCTGCATCGTAGCCTCTGAATATCTTCCATGCCAGGAGGGAGAATAGACTGCAAAAATGTATATCATTCTCAAGTTAACTCTAGCAAGTAGCAACTTGGACAAACATACAAATGCAAAACAAAAAAAGTAAGTGTGGGTACCTAGGAAGCTTTAAGCTCAACAAAAATAGAAGAACACATGATTCTTTGGCAATGAAGGTTTTCAGCAAAGGAAAAATACTAAAAACAACTACATCCCCTCTACTGCACATATATTAACTTATTCCAACTTCTTTAGTTTGCATAAGAGTGATGCTAAAGTATATGTATTTAAGTCCATGACAGGTATAGAAGTCAGCAATAAGCACAAGAGACAATATGATGCCCAACAAGATTCTACTCTTAAGTACTACATACAGCAATCAAAGATGAAATAATCTACTGACTATATATATGGCACTAATAACCACAAGTAAAAGAAGACAAAGATGTCCTAAAGTATAACAACCACAGAATCCACAAGACCACAACAATGGCTTTAATTAACAATTTCAGAATAATGTAATATGTAATACCTGCAGAGCCCCACCATTTGTAATAATTAATCCGATAACCTTTGATTGCTTTAGCTTTGGTAAAATTTGATCCAGGTAAAAGTCTGGAGAAGCAGAACTTGTAGTCTTAAATGAAGGAATTTCATTTTTTCTTCTCCTTTCCATCAGACCTTCTGGCAGGGTCCTTGCAATGTTTACATCATTTTTGAGATAGGCTATGAACTGATCAACATTGTAGATATAGGAAAAGCTATTGAACTTAGAGCTGAAAAAAATAGTAAGAAAACATAAATTTTGTATATGAATATATTATTAAGAAAAAATTAATATATAAATCCCAACGGCATGGTAATGAATGCAGATACTTAGCCACATATACCTAATTCCTTTTGAGCGAGTACTTTCTTGAATTTCAGGAATTATGAGAGTTGCATTTAAAAACCTAGCAACAGCAACCAGATCACAAATCTACAAAACCAAGAAAAATGTTATTAACTTGCTTACCAAAAATAATACTAAATGTTAAATACATTTTGGTGGATCATACCGATGATCTTATATTTGCAAAACCACCGAAGACTTTTGCATAGATGAAACGATTGCTCTGGTCCTTTGGAGCTGTAAACAAAAGAAACAGAAACTTGATGGGGAATATATAGCAGTATGAATATGAGTATATGACCCCCAAAAAAAAAAAATTATCAGCTTTAACATTGTGAAAGGCTGAGAGTAACATAGTTCTCTGTTAAATTTGTCAAATATATAAAATACAAAACAATATTAGCCTAGTTTTGTGGTTTCTTACAAAACCTTAAAAATATAATCAATTTTGTAGTCAAATCAAGATTATGCTGCACTCATTAATTTCAGATCCAGTTACAAACTAAGAAGTATAAATGAAGAATGTTCCAAAATAAATTATAATCAAGACCTTAAGTTGGATGTTAGTCATCTCCAAGATTGCATTCCCATAGGCCATGATCAATTTAATATGGAGTGCCTTTGCAAGGCATATATTATTACATTTCTTTAATCAATAAGGGAAAACAAAAATAGAGCAGAATGATGAAAAATAAAATGTTTATGTTTCAACATAGCTTTATGTCATAATCTCTCAACTGCAAGTCTAAAAATTGTTCCTTCCCATGTCTACATATTAAGAAGATAAGAAATAGCCGCAAAATTCTTACCAGAGTAGTTGCTCCTAGCATTCGCATAAGGCTGCAATGCTTCCAATGACTGTATGGAACCCCATAGCTTCTTATTCTTTATAACCTACAATATTTCAACCAGAGTCAAGAATTACACAAGCAAAACACAAAACACAAAACACAAGTACACAACCATAAACATCCACTCGAAACATATATACATAAGAACTCACCTGTCCTCCCGAGGTCGGAACAAAATTTTCTGGAAGGCTAGGCATTGCTTTATACTGCACTATGTTAACTGCCCAAAACTTCGCTAGCGACAGATGAATGATGATGGATGCCAGAGATAATGTAATCACAGAAAGAACAACCCATTTTATCTTAGTTATAAATGCCATCTTGGCCTAGTGACTCTACATCACCAATCTCATACCAAATGACTTCAAACTTAGCAGCAACATCTACAGAAAAACATTAAATATGAATTGGGTCATCAAACAAGTACACAAGCACATATTTAATGATAGAGATGACGAGCACTAAATCCAATAAAGAATGCTTTTTGCATCTTTGTTCTTCGACCCGGTGACCAAATTCCTCATCAATTCCAGTGTTCAAATTCCATCCTTAAGATATCAAACTTTTCATAGTGCTAATAATACCAATAAAAATGCAATGTGTACATGGGAAATGACAACAATAAATTTCGGCTGTAAATTGAAAGTTGAAACTAACACCAAATTGGCAAAAAGGTTGGATGCATTCACAAATGAGAACTAAGTAACGAACCAAACTAGCGGAAACCAGGTACAGAACCAAACATAAAAGTACGGGTAAGTGGTGGAAGACGAATTGAATTACACAGAAAAGGCACAAAACTTGGTATGGCGGTGAGGCAATGCAGAAGAAGGCGTACCAGAAATTGGTTTCAGATTAGAGTGTGTTGAATTTGAGGGCTTCACTGGTCTTTGATGGGCTAAGAGTAAGACAAATAAGCAAGCTATGCTTTGAGGGCGTCTCAGCTGGACGAAGAATCAAAAGTCAATTCACGGCAGTAAATGCAACTGGGTAAATGAAACATTGACAACCATTGTCGATTCTTCAAAATCAACGGCAAGAATTTCGATGGAGTTGAAAATATCAAGCTCACAGATGAAACCGAGGTTCACTTCACCTCAAAAACCCTAACTGAAAAGCAGGTAATCTAGAAAATTGAGAGGAAGAAGCAAAATGGAAAACAACGAAGAAGGCATGCTTGGATGAAGAGCATACCAGAAACGGAGAAGGTCCTGAGCACCCATTCGAACCTTAGGGAAGGGCAGAAGCAGAAGCTGATGCTGTAGCTGGAACACAAGGTCCTTTCGAAATCTATAGAGAAGGAAGTCAGAAGAAAGAGAGAGCCTAGAGCATAGTTGACAGAACCGTACGAACAGGTCAAGTTACTGGATCACTGGTGACTGGTTCAACCGGTAGATCACTACTTGAACTAATTGACTCGGTTACACATAAATAAAATATATAAAATAGTCATAAACTATCCACTACAGCTCAATTTACAGAATCAATCCACTATCCAACAATATAAATTCACAGAACAATATAAAAAACAGCACCTCGATTCACCATAATGATATTAAAACAGAAACAAATCAACCCTAAACACCAATAATCAGAAAGAAGAAAAAGGCATCAATCAACCACTACACTACATATATTACACTGTAAAAACAAAATTGGAATGATCTGCCAAGAATCGACAAATTATAATCAACAACAATCAAGATCAACTGAATCAGTTAATCCAACATCAGTTAATCAATTAATCAGTTAAAAAGATTATAATCCAGCAACTGAACAACTTAAAAAAATTAAAAAGCTTACCTGATGACGTGAAGGCAGAACGCCGGCAGAGAAGAGAGAGAGCAAGCACGGCGAAGCAGAGAGTGGCGAGGGGGAGGCAGCAGCGCCGGCGAGCCGCGTCGGATGAAGACGCGACGAAGACGATGAGAGACGTACACGAACAACGAGAGGCAGTGAAGGCGCAGGAGCTGGCTGACGCAGTGAAGGCGCAGGGACGACGCGAAGCGGACGGAGGCGTCAGATGTGGACTACAGACGACGCGACAGCAGTGAAGGCGCAGGAGCTGGCAAACGTAGCGGAGCCGGCAACGAGACGGCTACCGTGCGGTGTCGGCGACAGCGGCTCTGTGAGAGTGAGAAGGTTGTGGCGCCGCGTTGAGGTTTTTTTTTTTTTTTTTTTTTTAAATTGAACCGGTCTGGATTTCTCAAACCTTCCGGTTCACCGATTTTTATTAAAACTGGCCGGGTCAAGTTATGGATTACGGATTTGGGCTTACACACCTTGGCCCAAACAATTGTAAAGTTGACAAAACAAATTGAAAAATAGTCGGACAAAAAACAATCGAAAAATAGTTTTTCAAATTATGATACAGGGAAAAATTTCAGGTATGTCATGTATGTTTTTTGGAAGTATCTTCTGATTCTTGAAGAATCTGGGTATTTCGTGCAAATCTGGATGTCTTTATTTTGTTAACAAAAAAAGATTTTTTTTCAATAAAATTTTTTTTTTATTTTTTAATGTATTTGACAAATTTTTAGTAATAAAAGTAAAAATACTAGTAAAATAAAAAAAAAATTTTGAGAAGCTGTAATTTACATCTTTTTTTAAAATATATTTTTTTTTGAAAAAAAAGATGTTTTTTATTTAATAAATAAATAAATAATATTTTTGATAGATAAAAAGACCTTTTTACATGAGATATCTAAACATAAAATTACTTTAAATTCTCTATAAAATCTTTGCAAAAAATAATTCGAAAAAAGATCTTTTCTTAAAAGTTCATCCAAACAAACCTTTCTTGAATTGTAAAAAAATTTGGGACTCTATTGAAATTTTGTAATTGAGCATTATTTCCGTTATTCAGCTCTCATACTAAGAACATTTTCCGTTACCCATTCTTTCTCCTTCTCTTATCTCAGCCATAACTCTTTCCGTTGAAAATGTTCATCTCATTATAACGGTTGAATTTGCTGTGTTAAGGAAAATATAATAAAGATTAGTTAGATATCAGTGGTAGTAGTTGTTAAGACTTAGTGGCTAAGTTTGTTAGGAGAATTCTTGATTCTTGGCTTTGACTGAGTCACTACCTTAGCTAGTATATATTTCAGTACGTGAAACCATGCATAGTTTAATTCTTTAATCAATTGTGAATGAATTTTCTATCTGTTACTTTTCATCAAATTCCATCTTCTATATTTTCTTTAGCCCTTACTCATTGCTCACCTTCCTCACGTTTGGCTACTTACTCGCCACTGTTGGTGAACACAACATACCCTTCCCCTATGCCTCTTTCATTGGCCTCATCCCCATCTACTCCGCCCTCGACTTCCTCTTCAATTGCGCCCCAACTACTTCAACACCGGCGCGACATCATTCATAGATCACAAGCGGTGGCTAGTGTAGTAGCGACTACACTACCAGGATCGAGGAGTGGATGGAGCTTCATGATGCGGATCTATGAGGTTGGATCTTTGCTGCCATGGTCCAATACTAAAATGAGATTCAAAGGATAGAAGAATTGTTACCATGCTACAAAAAGTTTAAGGAAGAAACGAATAATTATTTAAAAAAATATTATTTTTATTATTCATATTTCTTATATGTAATTATAAGATTTTTATTAATATATAGACTAACAAACGTTAAGATGTTTTTATGTTATGTTTTAATTGGTTTCTGTATAATTTATTTGGTGTTTCTCATCACATATTATTAAATTCTTTAAAAAAAAAATAATTACTATATTATTATTATATTATAGATTAAAATTTACTAATTTAAATTTTTTTCATTTTTAATATAAACATTAGAAGTAAATAATTTTTTTATAACAAGATGTAGTGTAACAAAATATGGAAAAGTATAGGGAGCCAATGGTCTAAGCGTACACATGTTCTGGATCCGAAAGGTCAAGGGTTCGATCCTTCATGAACCAAAGATTTAGCCCATTGTACACATTGTACACTTAGGCCATTGGCTCCCTAGCACTACCCACAAAATATATATAATATTAATTAGTTTTTAAAAAATTCTAAAAAATAGTCTTTTTCTAATAAAGTGTTATTAAAAGATTAACATTATAAAAGTTAGTTAATTTCAATCAATATGATATAATAGGTTATTAAATATATTTAATACAAAACACATTGAATATAAATTTTTATTGAGATTAAATTTTAAATAATTTTTAATTGAATTTCAAATATTTTTATTTTAAAGAGTTAGAATATTTTAATATCATTTTTTCGTATCTTTTTAATTGAGTCTTTAATTTTATAAATTATAAATCTTATTTATAATTAAGAGTAATATTTTAACACCACCAATAAGTCACACATATAAAAATACCAGAATAATTTTATTATTATCATAATTATAATCTAACTTTATAAGCAATACAATACAATAAAACTATATATAAGTAATATAACTAAATTTTATCTACATCTATAATCACATTTCATAAATAATATAATTAAATTATATTTATGTTTATAATTAAAATATGAATAAAAATACAAAAAATTATCAGATGGTTAATTTTTTTGTTCATAATTTTTTATTATTTTTGTTGCGAAAATTTTAATTATTTTAATAATTAATTATTTTTTAGA
>NC_029781.3:65099684-65127328 GCF_000817695.3 Arachis duranensis
GTATCTATAAATATTTTATGATGAATAAAAATATTAAACTCGTACTAAAATTTATTCTAATAAAATTTATTTTTATTCTACCAAACATTAATAAACTATTGAAAAGTCACCAAAAAATAAACTGTTGAAAAGAATTTTGTTTCCTCCATTAGAGAAGAATGATAAACTTCTATACTTCTATTATGTTATGGTAATAATTTGGGCTGTTATTTTTTAATAATAATAATAATAATAATAATAATAATAATAATAAACAAGTATGTCATAGTAAAAAAAAAAAGCACGTCTTTTAATATTTGATTAAATATTCTTGTATTTAGTACTTTTTTTTTGGCACTTCCTCTTAGTTAAAAAAATAATTATTATAATTTTTTTAGTTATTATTGTTAGGGGTGTTCACATATCGGATATGGCTGAAATTTTAATCCAATTTACAGTAAATTCATTAGATCAAATTCGATGTTCGCACTTTTTATGTTTGGATTAGATATCAAATATATCCATAAAATAAAAAATATTAAAAACTTTTATTTTTATAAAAAAAAGTCAATAATTTTTTATATTTACTTTTTTAAACATATTTACTTCTGTCTGATTAGAGTGTGGATCTGATTCGATCCAATCCAATCATCTTACAAATCAGATCATATCCATAAATTACAAATCAAATACAGATAAATACTGTGGATTTATGGATATGATCTAATCTATGAATACCCGTAACTACTACTATAGATTCATTGTTGCAAAAGAATGCTTTTTTACTATAAACCATTATTAGATCTTAATTACCATTAAAATAACTTAATTGTCAACAAAGAGATAATACTTATTGGTCTCTGAAATTATGTTCGTATTTCAATCTAATTTCAAAAATTTCGATTTATTCAATTTAGTCTCCCAACTTTATAGTTATGACTCACATTGGTTCCTGATCTTATTTTTGTCACTGTCTCACAAAATTGTTAACGACATACTGAGATGGACTAACAACTGCTTCATTACACGTTCTAGCGACTATTTGATGTGACAATTAAAATTTTTTTTACCTTAATTTTTTTTCAACTAAACACTTAAAACCCTAATATGAGTCACAGATACCTAAGTTAAAAAATCAAACTAAGTAAATTGAAACTTTAAAAATCAGATTAAAGTTCGAATATAACTTCAAAATAGAACTTTAACTTATGTAGTGATTAATTTAAATGAGAATCAAATAAATCAAAATTCAACATAATTTTTTTAAATGTTTTCAAATTCAAAATTTTTATACCAAAATTAACTAGGATTTCTCTTTAAATTAAAAATTTAATAAAATAGTGACTTTAATTATCTTAACCAAGGTCCTAATTAATTACTTTTATGTCTTAAAAAAACTGTATATGAGAAGAAAATAATTAATTTGTCTACTTTAATAAATAGTTACATTACACCTATAAAGCTCGACATTACACGTCACACCTCGTCGTCATAACTCGGTAATAGACGTTACAAATACTGTCTTCATGAGTAATAACTCGGCAAAACCGACGTTATGGACCAAAACCGCCGAGTAAAAGGCAACATAATGATCGGATACGTTATTGATCCTCACTAAGACAGATGTTGAGGATCAATCGTTATTGATAGAGAACCGATCTTATAAAAGCAAGGTAAAAATATCTTTCTAGGACACTTCTTACTTGAATCTCATACTGACTTAAGCATTGGAGTGCCTTTGCAGGTACACTCCCCCTTCATTGTCCACACTTCTGCGAATTGAAAGGAAAAGCTCGGGATTGACGAGCTAAGTAGTGCAGCCTCCTGAGGAGATAGCCCGGCAGACGTTCCATACGAGGAGCCGACCTATTCTACAGGCAAGAACAACTGGCGCCCACCGTGGGGCCGAAGAGATAAAATTTTCTCTTTTGGTCTCAATTCCTCCGCCTGTACCAATGGCTGACACGTTACCTCCTACCCCATCCGAACTTCTCCAGATGGTGACTGAGCTGCAACAAGCAAATCAACATATGGCAGAAGAAAACCAGAGAATGGCCGCCCAGATCACTGAGTTGAACAATGGCCGAATTGAAAATAACAACACTCGTCAACCTCAACCAGAAGATGCCGAACATCATTCAAACCCCACTCATGTATCTGAGACCATTCAAGTCGAAGATGCCCAGCCGAAAGACGAGAATGAGGAACCAGACGAGCTCGTGGGCCCTTTCACATCAGACGTGATGAATTTTGAATTACCACGATGATTCACTTTACCATTGACCTTCACACCCTGTGATGGGCTCGGAAACCCAAAAAGTTCATAAAGAAATTCCGATCAATAATGATCGTCAACGGTGCATCTGATACCATTTTATGTCGTTGTTTTCCAAATTATTTAGACGGTCCTGCACTTGATTGGCTTTGTGCTTTGTCTGTAGGTTCAATTTCGCGATTCCAACAGTTGGCCAAACTTTTTGAGGACCACTTCGTTGGCTCTGCAATTTATCTGCATGACTCAGATTATCTGAATACAATTAAGCAAGGGCCAAATGAAAGCCTGAAAGACTATATGACTCGTTTTACGAAGGTCACCATAAGCATACCTGATCTCCACCCTGAAGTCCACCTTCATGCCATCAAAAGCGGACTTCGACCTGGGAAATTCCATGAGACGATCGCCATATCTAAACCAAAAACACTCGTCGAGTTTCGAGAAAAAGCAAAAGGCCAGATCGATATTGAGGAATTGAGACAAGCTCAGAAAATCGACAAGACGAACTACGGAGATAAGGAAAAAGTGCACAACAGTAAGAAAATTTTTAAACTAACCCCTCATTTTGACTCTTATACACAGTTCAACGCTAAACGGGAGGACATAATAAAAGAGATCCTAAACTCCAAATTAATCAAACCACCAAGAAAGGCGGGAACATATCAGGACACAAAGCACGTCGACAAATCTAAGTACTGCGCCTTCCATCAAAAGCACGGTCACACAAACGACGAATGTATCGTCGCAAAAGACCTTTTGGAACAATTGGGTCGGCAAAGGCACCTGGATAAGTACATTAGAGGACACATTCAAAAGTGTTATCCATCCTCTGCAGCCAATAATCCATCTGAACAACCAAGCCGAGGAAAGGAAAAGCCATTCTTGACCCAATATGACCAACAACGAGGTATCATCAATTGTATTTCAGGAGGAGGTGCTAGTGGGGGCTCATCCAACTCGGCTAGGAAAAGATCCTTTCGAACAATATACTCAGTAGAAGGAGCACAGCAGGACCACCAATTAACCCAGCAATTCCCTCAAATGACGTTCACACAGGCAGATTTCAAATCTAACATTCAAAATTTAGACGACCCCGTCGTCATCACAATTCAGTTGGGAGATCTACTAGTAAAAAAGGTACTCTTAGATCTTGGGAGCAGCGCCGACGTTCTGTTTTACTCTACATTTCAGAAAATGAAGCTAAGCGACAACAACCTGCAGCCAACAGTAGGAGACCTCGTCGGTTTCTTAGGTGAACGAGTCCCAATATTGGTATCAGTGTGGTTAAGAACCACACTGGGTGAGTACCCTCTGTCTAAAACCTATGATATTCAGTACTTAGTAGTGGATTGCTTCAGCCCATATAACCTTATATTTGGCCGACCTTTCTTAAACAAGTTCGGCGCAATAGTATCCACAGTTCACCTCTGTGTCAAGTTTTCTGTGCAAGACGAGCATATCGTAACCATTCATGGGGATCACAAAGAAGCACGGCATTGTTATAACATCGGCATGAAGTTCCAAAACAGACAAAAACAACCTCAAATCAACAATGTCCTCGGCACAGCTAGCAGCTCGAAGCTCGCCGATCTAGATCCTAGAGCGGATTTCCTAGAACGGCCTACACTAACAGGTGAGCTACAAAAAATACATTTCAACAAAGATCCTAACAAATACACTTTTGTAGGTACAGCAATAAGCAAAGACGAACTAGCTGCGATAGAAAATTTTTTACAAGAAAATGCCGACTTATTCGCTTGGACACCGTCTAATATGCCCGGCATCGACCCCCAGATCATTAGCCACAAGATGGCTATCAACCCTACTGTCCGACCGGTTCAACAGAAGAAGAGAAACCTCGGCGAAGAAAAGAAACGAGCATCATTAGAGGAAACTCAAAAATGGATTAATGCCGACTTCATCAGAGAGATCAGATACACTACTTGGCTGGCCAATGTCGTTATGGTAAGGAAACAAAATGGTAAGTGGCGCATGTGCGTCGACTTTACTGATTTAAACAAGGCATACCCAAAGGATTCTTATCCCTTACTATCCATTGACTCTTTGGTGGATAACGCCTCTGGTTATGCCACCTTAAATTTCATGGACGCGTATTCGGGCTATAATCAGATACTTATGCACCCTTCTGACCAAAATAAAACGGCATTCATCACTGATTTTGGTAATTATTATTATTTCAGCGTCTCATGGATAAAATCTTCGCTAAACAAATTGGCCGCAACATAGAAGTCTACATTGATGACATGGTTGCCAAAACCAAAGTCGGCCACAGTCACATCGATGACTTAACCGAGATCTTCGGCCAGATCCGAACCTACAACATGCGCTTGAATCCCGAAAAATGTGCTTTCGCTGTTGAAGGTGGCAAATTCCTCGATTTCTTACTAACAAGCAGAGGCATTGAGGCAAACCCTGACAAGTACCGAGCTGTTCTAGAGATGGCAAGCCCAAAGACGTTGAAGGAAGTACAACGCTTAACAGGAAGACTTGCTGCCCTAGCAAGATTTGTCCCATGCTTAGCCTTACGATCTTTTCCTTTTTTCCAAGCCATGAAAAAGAAAACTATTTTTTACTGGAATGATGATTGTGAGCGAGCTTTCGCTAACCTGAAAATAACTCTCTCACAACCGCCTATTCTACAAAAACCCTTACGAGGGGAAGATTTATATTTATATTTATCAGTTACTGACTGGGCAATAAGCTCTGCTCTTGTTAGAGAAAGGGACAAAGTTCAACATCCAATTTACTTCGTCTGCAAAACACTACAAAACGCTGAAATCAACTATCCGAGGATAGAAAAATTAGCATTAGCATTGTTATTTTCGGCAAGATGGCTCCGACCTTATTTCAAAGCCACGTCATCTATGTACAAACCGACTATCCATTACGTTAGGTGCTACATAAACCAGAAATCATGGGCTGGCTTGTAAAATGGTCGGTAGAATTATCCGTATTTGATATCAGATACCAAGCTAGAGGACCGATAAAGTCTCAATTCCCTGCCGATTTCATAGCCGAATTGACAATGCCTACTGAAGACGACCACAAATTACAATGGACATCACATGTTGACGGTTCATCTAACATTCAAGGGTGTGGAGCAGGCATTCGACTTGAGGGCAGTGATGGATTTATCCTAGAACATTCAATACACCTATCCTTCAAGGCCAGCAACAACCAAACGGAATATAAAGCCCTAGTCACTGGACTCCGACTTTGTTTGAATCTCCAAATCTCTAGCATTAAGGTATATTGTGATTCACTTCTGCTAGTACAACAAGTAAATGACCAATTCTAGGTAAAAGATCCGCTCCTTTCTAAATATCTCAAGCTAGTCAAAGATTTAAGTTCCAAATTCACTGAATTTGAAATAAATCACATACCGCGAGAACAAAGTCATAGAGCAGACATTCTTTCTAAGCTCGGCAGCACACAGGCCGACCTATCTATGTTGCACCAATCCACAATAACATCTCCAAGTGTTACTCTAACCGATGTTGTGAGTGTTACACAGGAATCAGATTGGCAAACCCCGTTTATACATTATTTGCAAACAGGAAACATACCAGACAATATCGAAAATGCAAAACGGTTTCGTCGACAATCTTCCTTTTTCACTCTAATAAATGGCTCCTTATATCGTTGAGGATACTCCAGACCACTCCTGAAATGCCTCAACAGAAGTAAAGCAGAAATAGCATTAGCAGAAGCTCATGAAGGAATCTGCGGAACCCATACAGGAGCTTGAAGTTTGACTTCCAAAATCCTCCGAGCAGGCCTGTTCTGGCCATCAATAAAAAAAGATACCAACAATAAGGTAAAGACATGCAACAATTGCCAAAAGCATGCACCACTAATACACACCCTATCCAAACAGTTACATTACTCGGACATTAGTTGGCCCTTCGACCACTGGGGGCTCGACATTCTCGGCCCACTCCCAGTAGCACCAGGTCAGGTAAAATTTATTGTCGTTGCAATTGACTACTTCTCAAAATGGGTAGAAGCCCAACCTTTAGCTAAGATTACTTCGCAACATATGATATCCTTCATTTGAAAGAACATTATTTGTCGTTTTGGTCTCCCCAGACACATCATTACTGACAATGGTCGCCAGTTTGTCGATCAGAAATTTAAATCTTTTTTGCAGAATCTCAAAATCAATCATCACTTTTCATCCGTTGAACATCCACAAACTAACGGCCTCGCTGAAGCAGTGATAAACCACTATTTTATGATTTATCTTATGCTCAATTGAATGATTTTATCAATTTTTCACCCACTTATTCACATGAATTTGCATGGTTTTACAATTCTTTCCTTATGATATGACATGTGAAAACATGTTTCCTATGCTTTAGAAATATTAAATTTAATTATCCTTTATTACCATTCGATGCCGTGATCTGTGTGTTGAGTATTTTCAGGTTTTATAGGGCAGGAATGGCTTAGAGGATAGAAAGGAAACATACAAAAATGAAAGAAACGCACAAAATAAAGTTTTTGAAGAAAAGCAGCAACGCGAACGCATGGACGATGCGGACGCATGCTTAGCACAAAAAGCATCGATGCGAGCGCATGGACAACGCGGACGCATGCCTTGAGTAGAACGTAATTGACGCGAACGCGTGACTGACGCGGGCGCGCGGAAGAGCAAAACTCCAAAGCACGCGAACGCGTGACGGACTCCACGTGCAGAAAATTGCAGAAATTGTCCCAGCGATTTCTGGATCCTTTTTGGTCCAAATCCAGGCCCAGAAAACATAGATTAGAGGCTATAAAGTGGGAGAATCCATTCATTCATAGGCATGGATTCAATATTCATAGTTTTAGTTCTTAGATGTAGTTTTTAGAGAGAGAGGTTCTCTCCTCTCTTTTAGGATTAGAATTAGGATTAGGATTTCATCTTCTTCAATCACAGGTTCAATGTTCCTTTTATTTATTTTCTCGATTTAGTTTATGAACTCTTTATGTTTAGATTGATTTTCTATTTAATACAATTTGAGGTATTTGAGACTTATGATTACTTTCTTTAATTTATGTTATTGATGCTTTCCCTTTATCCAAATTAATTTCATTCGAGTAGATTTTCTTTCCTTTTGGCTTTAGTTAATTAATTGGTAACACTTGAGTTATCAAACTCAGTAGTGGTTGAAATTGGCAATTGCTAACTGATTTGGATCGCTTTAAAAGTCGACTAGGACTTGAGGATCAATTTAATTAGTCTACTTGACTTTCCTTTAATTAATAAGGGATAACTAAGTGGGATTAAAACCCAATTCTCTTCACACCTGATAAGGATAACTAGGATAGGAATTCCAATTTTCATACCTTGCCAAGAGTTTTATTAGTTATTAATTTATTAATTCCTGTAATTTATTTCTCTTGTTCAAACCTTTTTAAAACCCAAAATACTATTTTTCATAACCAATAATAAATCATACTTCCCTGCAATTCCTTGAGAAGACGACCCAAGGTTTGAATACTTCGGTTTATAAATTTTGTTGTGTTTGTTACTTGTGACAACCAAAACTTTTGTACGAAAGGATTTTCTGTTGATTTAGAAACTATACTTATAACGCGATCATATTTTTGTATTTCTTTACCGACAGGAAATCCGATCGTCAAAATGGCGTCGTTGCCGGGGAATTGCAAACGTGTGCCTTATTATTGGTTATTGTAAATATTTTTCTTTTACTTGTTTATTTGTTTTTGTTTTCCCTTTTTATTTCTATTAGCTACTATGAGTTCTCACCCCTCTCACTTTGAGTTTGGTTCTAATTTTATTGAAAGGAATGGAAGCTATAACAGGAACATTGATGAGCGGATATTTTATACGCTTTTTGAGGGTAATTTCATGTAGATTTTAGTATGTTTTAGTTAGTTTTTAATAGATTTTTATTAGTTTTTAGGCAAAAATCATATTTCAGGACTTTACTATGAGTTTGTGTGTTTTTCTGTGATTTCAGATATTTTCTGGCTGAAATTGAGGGAGCTGAGAAAAAATCTGATTTAGGCTGAAAAAGGACTGCTAATGCTGTTGGATTCTGACCTCCCTGCACTCGGAATGAATTTTCAAGAGCTGCAGGAGTCCAATTGGCGCGCTCTCAATTGGGATGGAAAGTAGACATCCAGGGCTTTCCAGCAATATATAATAGTCCATACTTTGCGTGAAGATAGATGACGTAAACTGGCGTTCAACGCCAGTTTCATGTTGCAGTCTGGTGTTCAGCGCCAAAAACACGTCACGAACCAGAGTTGAACGCAAAAAACATGTTACAACTTGGCGTTCAACTCCAGAAACAGCCCAGGCACATGAAAAGCTTAAGTCTCAGCCCCAGCACACACCAAGTGGGCCCCAGAAGTGGATTTCTGCACTATCCATCTTAGTTTACTCATATTCTGTAAACCTAGGTTACTAGTTTAATATTTAAACAACTTTTAGAGAATTATTTGGCATCTCATGATATTTTTAGATCTAAAATTTGTACCTTTTGGCAGCATGAGTCTCTAAACCCCATTGTTGGGGTGAGGAGCTCTGCAGCATCTCGATGAATTAATGCAATTATTTCTGTTTTCCATTCAAACATGCTTGTTCCTATCTAAGATATTCATTCGTGCTTCACTATGAAGAAGGTGATGATCCGTGACACTCATCACCTTCCTCAATCCATGAACGTGTGCCTGACAACCACCTCCATTCTACATCAGATTGAATGAGTATCTCTTAGATCTCTTAATCAGAATCTTCGTGGTATAAGCTAGAATTGATGGCGGCATTCATGAGAATCCGGAAAGTCTAAACCTTGTTTGTGGTATTCCGAGTAGGATTCAAGGATTGAATGACTGTGACGAGCTTCAAACTCGCAATTGCTAGGCGTGATGACAAACGCAAAAGGATCAATGGATCCTATTCCAACATGATCGAGAACCAACAGATGATTAGACGTGCTATGACAGAGCATTTGGACCATTTTCACTGAGAGGATGGGAAGTAGCCATTGACAACGGTGACACCCTACATACAGCTTGCCATGGAAGGAACTTTGCACTTTTGCATGTAAGAAAGTATTATGTTGCATGAATTTTGAGGACAAAGCATCTCCAAAACTCCAACATATTCTCCATTATTAAGTAACAATTATTTATTTTATGCACTTTTGCCAACAATCTCCGTGGGATTCGACCCTTACTCACGTAAGGTATTACTTGGACGACCCAGTGCACTTGCTGGTTAGTTGTGCGGATTGCAAAAATGTGATTGCAATTTCTTGCACCAAACATGCATCCAGGTCAAGGCAATCAAAGATGGACGGAGCCACGAGGATCTGATCAACCCTTTAGGCAACAACACCCTCCAAGATACCATGGACCACGACCCTTCCAGAATGCATGTCAAGGTAGATATAGTGGACCCCCCTGTGGCTACCAACAAGCCCCATCATATGCCTACGAACCACCTTCTCAACACAGCTTTGAACCACCACACTCACAAGCCCCTTTTCACCATTTACCACCATATGACCCTTATCTACCCCAATTCCAATCCAATTAATCCCAAGAACCACCACTTCCCTATGTACCATGTCCATATCCATCACCTCAAGAATCAAGGGAGCGTTTTAAGGAAACAGTGGAAAAACTTAATGCGACCCTTCGCCAACTGGACCAAGCAATAAATTGATTACCTTCCTGACATTTGGATACTCAAGAAACCCCCATGGCTTTATGTGGGGAATCTCATGAAGAACGTAGCATGAAGGAGATCCTAGAAACTCCGGTGGACAGTAAGGAGCATGAATTTTACTAGAACAATTGGAGGAAGCACAAATTATCCAAGAGGAAGCAGAATTGGTTGAAGACTTAGGAGATGCTAAACCTCCATGGGAATCCAGAGTTGTGGAAAATTCCGTCAAGGGCGTTACAATTGATGCTAAGGAGGACAGTGCACAACCCCCAAAGTAGGTATCTTATGAAGAGCTGGACGGAACAACCCAAGACGTGAGTTTCTTTGAGAATGATAACCACGAGTCAAGTTCTCCTAGTAATGAACTTGCATCCGCAAGTGAATTCGTTGAGACAGAAGAATCTTCCCCGAGTGAATGCGAAGATGATGCTAAGGTAGATTTTTCTCAACCCCCAACTTATGACTCGAGTGATGATGAGGAAGAAATCGAGGACTTTGATCAAGACATGGTTGAAATTGAAGAAGTTTGCAAAGAAGTGGAGGAATTCACCGAGGAACACAAGGGAGTAGAGCTTGCAGAACCACTGGAAATACCTATCCCAAGGCCACTGCCACCCAACTCCAACTTCAAGTGGGTAAAATCCTTGACTTTTATCTTTACTTTTCCACTTGAATATGGCTTGCTTGAAACAGATGGCCAGCTTAGAGCTCTCTGTGGCTTCAAGAGTAAGAGGAAAATGGATCGTACTCAGAGTTGGTATGCAACATCCAATAAGGTTCCACGCTTTAATCTGAAGTGCAAGGATTGGTATCAAGCTCAATTGTATGGGTGTCGGAAGCTGTTTGATCACTACAGTGAGAATTCAGATTACTTATCACCCGGCTGGAAAAATGCAAATCAAGACAAAGATGGGTGTAAAAGCAAAGTTTGGGATCTTGGAGTCTATTCTGACATTCAACACCCTGGGAACCTTGGCACCTGTTTGAAACTTCTCAAGGGATTTGTGTGCCTTATTTGGGACCCCGGAGGCTGTTGGCATTCCAAACATTGGTGGAGATTTCTGGATGAATTCAAGCACAAGCCACCATAACAGGAAGCTCATCAAATGTCCAACTTAAGGACTTTAACTAAAAGTGCTAGGTGGGAGACAATCCACCATGGTATGATCGTTCCTTTTCCAGTTTAGTCTGTTTTTTTTAATTTTGATTGAACCTGGAATTGTGCATAACATTCATTGCATTCTGCATACTGCATAAAAAAACCCCACGCGAGCGCGCAGGCCATACGTGGGCGTCGAATGGAAATCACCGTAAAGATCCAACGCCCAGAAAGTTGGGCTGGAATCGTGCGGCTGGTGTGCATTTAGCACGACACGGCCCACGCGTTCGCATCCCCGACGCGAACGCGTTACTTGCACAACACTCATTCCACGCAAAAGCGTGAGCGACATGTCTGCGTCGCGTGAATATTATGGCCCCTAAATGGAAACAGAGAGTTGTGCTGAAACGACGTTGGAACTGTGCGTCTTGCACAATTTACAGCGACGCGTTCGCGTGCTTCACGCATCCGCGTCACTCAGCTTTTACCCAACCTACGCAATCATGTCAATCACGCGACCGCGTCAAACCCCTTTCACCCTAATCACGCGATCGCGTGCTCCACGCGTTCGCGTGGATTTGAATCCACTAAACCAACCCACGCGAAACCCTACCCATCGCGCCCTCATTCCCCCCTTCTCCTTCCTTCTCTGCCACCCCTCCCTCCTCTACAACCACCATCGCTGCACCCACCACCCCCAGCCACCCAGACCACCCCGCGACACCCCCTCTCTTCTCTCTTCCCTTCTTCTCCTCCCTCACCTCACTTCCTTCTCACCCACCCTATCTCCGCCACTAAACCCTACCCAAGCACCACCACCGTGCTGCCTCCCATCACCGCCGACCACCACCACAGTCCCACAACCTTCGCCCCCTTCTTTTTTCCTTACCACACCACACCATCGCCCTAAACCGTCCACGACACCACCCTACCCCCTCCCAGCGCTGCCGCGTCACTTCTACCATCTCTTCGTTCCCTAATCCCTGTTCATACACACACCAGGTTTCGCCGAACACCGATTTCTCTATCATTCATAGTTAGTTGCATATTTTTCAGATTCTGTTCATCTTAGGATAGTTAGAGATGCATGATCATAGTGGATTCTAGGTGGTTAGGTAGCTAGGATGTGGTTAGTGGATTTAGGCCTGATAATTGCGCCGTTCTTGTTACTTGTTTTATCTATTCCGCAATTTTGATCTGGCTGTGATGTTAACACTGTTCATATGCTATTCTTTCATGTTTCATGCTACTATTACACTGTTCTTTAATGTTCTTGCTGTTTGTGACTCTTTGCAGCACCTTTTAATCTCATATGAACTATTTTTCTTGCTGTTTATTTCCTGGAAACATCCAATTTTAGCCGAAATGCTGCCCAATTTTCTCAAATTGTTTTCATGTATTGCGTTTGGAAACTTACTATTTTGCCTTACTTGGTCGCCACCAAACCAATTCATGAATGCATGGGCTAGCATTCTTATTCCCTTTGGTTCCCTGGTTAATAACCTGCATTATTGATGATTTATTTTAATTCGCAACTCTTGCATCTATCTGAATTGTCATCAATAAACTGAAATCTTTGCTTGAATATGAGTTGATTATTCTTTAAATTTGTGAATCTCTTGTTACCTAGGAAACCCATTATCATGCCACTTATTTTAACCTTCTTTTTACTAACTCACTATTTTCACTTTCTAACTTCTCTTTTTACCTGACTACTTTAACTTTCTAACTTCTCTTTTTACCTGACTACTTTAACTTTCTAACTCAGGGCATGTTCATTGTTTTTCCAATTTAACTTGAATTCCGCTTATCATATATTTTGGATTGTACTTTTTCTTTTTAGACTTTTTCACTCGCATACAATCCAAAATGCACATATATTTAACTCATTTCATGCTTCTCTTACTCTTTTGCCACTCTGTGCTTATATCACTTTCATTCTATTTGCCTACTTGTTTTCCTGCTTTTGTTCTTCATTTATATCCTGGAATTTCTGCTTTTCAGGATGTCTGACCCTCAAAGCAAAGGAAAAGACAAAGCAACCACTAGCAAAAGGAAAAGAGGCGAATACTCTATGACCATCCTTGGCATCTTGCATGATAATTCTTGGCGAGAGAAGAACTTTATCCCGTAGGAAAAGGCTGATCAGTTAGTACCTGCAGCTGACCCTGTAAAATTTGCAAACAAATACTGTGAGCTGCGGTACCCAGTTTTTGCCACATCCAAAAACCTATACCTGGAAAGGACACTCAAAATTCTAGAAGAACTCAAGCAATACACTTCAGACCAAATTAAACAGAGAGGCTGGTTCTTCCTAGAGAGAAACTTGACTGAGATCAACTCATTTTGGGTCCGAGAATTCTACTGTAACTACTTTAAAACATCATTGGATGCAGTACAGCTCAGAGGCAAACAAATTCTGGTTACTAAGGAAGCCATAGAAGATATCCTCCAGCTCCCACCTAAATCAGATCAGCCAGACGGTTACCAGAGGGCTGAAGAGGATATGAGATTCATGAGATTTGATTGGGATGCAGTAAAACGGGCTATAGCTCTTGATCCTACTGTTCCATGGGTCATGGGAAAGAGCACAGGGGTACCTAAGGGAATCAGGCTAATATATCTGAATGATGAGGCTCAACTTTGGCAGCAGATTCTAAATAACTACGTAATGCCAAGCACTCATGAGACAGAGGTGCCAGCTACTATGATTACCCTCATTTGGTGTGTGATGGAGGGTAAGGACTATATCTGCCCCGCTTCATCCGGCATTACATGGCCAGGGTCCATGTCAGAGGCACCCTCCCATTTCCATTCCTGATTACTCAGTTGGGTCGCCGAGCTGAGGTACCTTGGGAAATTGCTGATGAAAAGCCTTTCGCCGTGGACTACAGGAAGATCATCCCTCACAATAGGAAGTTTTAGGCTCTAGGCTACCAGCCTCCTTTTCTCACTGACTCTACTGAGGCAGCTACATCTTCAGTTGTCCCTTCAGCATCCACTGCCCCAGCTCCATCCATTGCACCCCCACCTGCTCCTGAGCCTGTTTATCTTCTGGTGCACCGACTCTTTAACCGCTTAGACCAGATGGAGTGCCGCCACCAGCAGTAGTTTGAGAGGTCTGAGCGTTGCAACAGGCGACATTATGAGAGGTCTGAGCATTGCCACAAGCGACGCTATGAGCACCTCAAGTTGATGATCCGATCCGGTGGCGACATCCCCTCCGAGCCCGACACACCATCAGAAACATCTGAGGAGGAGACGAGCGATCATGAGGAGGAGGCACATACTCAAGCTGCGCAGGCAGTACCTGAGTAGGCTACACCACGCCATGAGGAGCCCCATCCGATACAGCCAGCTGACCCAGAGATCCCTCTACAGCCTGAGCCTCCCCTTCAGCAGACAGACCCCCTTCCACTCACGGAGACACCGATAGCCCATCCTTCTGGAGATGACATTTCTTCACACCCAATTTGAGTGAGCATCGAGGACGATGCTATTATTTAAGTGTGGGGAGGTTGCCATCTCTGGCATATTTTTTTTGGTGAACCACTATAAGACTCTTCTATCTTATTTTGTTCATTTTTTGTATTTTATTTTATCTTTTAGTACTTGCACACTTTTCTTTTTCTTTTGCTGTATTTTTATTTTATTTTTGCATTTTGCACTTTGGGCTGTATATATCTTAGATATTTTAGCTTACTAGTTATATATTAAGTGGATTAATTAGTATAGTTTACCCTTTTAGCATATGATAAGTTGGTTTAATTGAAAATAAAAGAGTAGACTAGAAACTTTAGTGTAACAGAATAAAAATAATCCACACACCTTGTATATATAGCACTAGCAGAAGACCCGCCCAACGCATGGATTGAAAATTCGGTTCCTTCTTTTGGATTTATTTTTTTAATGTTCTTGGATTGTCACTTTTTACGTTAATAAAAAGTACTTTTGTTGTTCAATTCTTAACTAAATATAACAGATTTATTTACTCTATCACTACTCAATACATAAGTATTTTTCCTAACTCTTCATAATTTGCATAAGTATCGTTGCTTTTCAAAACATTAAATTTGATGAGCACGTCTTAGAATTGGCTATAGAAATCCTGTCTCATAGAACATTGCATCTTGTTCAACTTCATAAATTATGTAACAACAATACAACTTAAAAATATAAACAACACAATTAAGAAGATAAACATAAATAAGAACCAAAACCAATATAATTTATGTATATAAAAAGAATTCTTTATCGCATTAAAATTTAAGGAAGAGAGCAATTGAAATTGAACCGTATAAGATTTTATAGGGTTTTTCACGTATTACAACAAAAATATATTATTATTCAAATGCATAAAATTAAATCTTCTAACATTGAGATAAATAAGAGTCAAAATTGAGAAAATCAACAGTAATCAAAAGAGTAAAAATTGCTTTAGTTTCATACTTGAACCTAAAAAAATATTTGGTTTCCTAATAAATTAAAAATGTTATCAGTAAGACATAATAATAACACAAAAAAATTCATATTAGTTATTAGTTATGAGCTAAACAAATAATATCAAGTTTAAAAAAAATTTCACACATACGCAAGTCGCAAATTTATTGACCTAAGATCTCAAATGCAAGTAATTCTCCTAACACAATAAGAACAGAGTTATTATTATAAAATATATAGTTAAACTTACTCTACAGTAAATCAACTAATCATAAGTAAACTGTTCGAGTTGAATCACAAGAGCCTAAAAAATATGGTAAGTGAACGAAGTTATTAACCCACTCAAAGACAACTTATTAACTAATAATTTGGTTATACGTATAATGTTAATACAACTCTTTGTGTTTTAAAATAACAAAATTATATTGTTATGTAAATTCAAACAAATATCTATAAATTGATGCTATTCTAATATACGTTAATAATACATGATGTCCTAATTTTTTTTTTCTTGTTAAAAATTTTTATTTATAATTTTGTGCCATTAATATCAAAATTGTGTATTCAGAAAATTGCGTATTTGACTCTCAAATTGACACGAGAGAGAGCTAATAAGATCTAAATGTTTTTAAAATTACTTTATCCAATAAAAAACAACAATCAGTCGAATAGAAAATCATGACTGATTTTGTGGTGTACACGTATCCTTGTCAACAGTTTAAGTATATGCATTAGTAGGAGCACTATCAAAAGAAGATAAACGCATGCACCAAAAGAGGAAATTGTTAATGATATGATACAACTGAGAAGTGTCTTAAAATTAATCTAAAACACAAACATATAGACAGGTAATATTTCAAAAAACTCACAACACAGAAATGATTGGTTTGGTGTCACAATGCCAATGCTAAAATGATCAAAGATTAGTGCAAATTTCCATTTAATTCCTAACAACAGTTCTTTATAACCTCATGAGTAACACTCATGTTAAACTAAGGTAACAATGAGTATTTATAATCCAAAAAATAAAAAATAATTTAACAAAGGAATAGCTGCCAGCCATAACATTTATTGCACTGAGAGTTAATATTTAAAGACAGCAGGATACGACATTATAGAAGATAGCAAAAGCAAGAATCTATCAATACCCCAAACCAAGGTAATAAAATGATTAATTACGTAGTAGCTAAGTGCCAACAATAGTCAGATTCTAGATTGGCAGTCTTCTTGTGTGCAACTTCTACAAAATGTTTAATAAAGTAATTAAGTATAGGATCTCACCTTGTTTCTAAGGGGTTAGACCAATATTTGTAATGCTTATATTTTGGGTCATCCAAATTATCAGCAATCCCACGAGACAGTTTTCTAATAATAATGTTTATTTAACTCATTTTGTGCACTGTAATAAACTTCCTTATTTAACTCATCCCCCTCTCTAAACCATACCCTAAATCAAGTGTGTATGAGTATTAATAGCTCAATAGTTCAGTGTACATTATAGAAAATTAAGTATTAAAATCAACGGAAAATTACAAAACTCAGATTTAAAACACGCAAACCCCAGTGAAAAATCAAGAGCACAATTGCAAACCTTAATAAAATTACTGCATATTGAAGACGAAGAACCTAACAGAAAATCGAAAAAGAATCTCTCTTCATGAAGACAGAGTTCAGAAAAAGAATCAAAATTATTCAAAGCTACTATGAATTACATATTAGAAAACTAAATCCAATTTGATTCCTACAATTTCTAGGATATTCGGAGAGCATTTGAAGTGTTTTCATATGGATTGTATATAGATCTTATTACGTGTCTCACTTTCATTGTGTTTTTTTCCACATGCTTCTGTTCCAATTGCTGCTAGAACCAAAAAATTAGCCACGTTTTAACTAACAAACCTAAAAGAAGTATGCATTTATGTACAACACAGGTATGTTTCTTTAATCTCCAAAGAAAAATTAATCAATTAGGAAGTGAAGTAAATAAAGAGTTATCTTTATCTAACTAAAGTAATTAAGTACCTAAAATTAGCTAATTACCATACAATCAATTAAGAAATATATCAATTAAGAAATTTGAATTTTAAAATACATAGAATCTTTACTTTGGGGGTGTAGGGGGGAGGAGGAGGAGGAGACGAAGTAAGTAACATGAAAATTTGAAAGATAATTAGTGACCTCAGATATCTAGACATCTAGCGAAAGATATTCACGGCCCCCAATAAGTAATCCTCTCTATAGATACTAAACTAAGAAAAATAGATATAAATCTAGAAATATGTAGTAAATAGCCGCTCCTATCAATAATCTTTTCTATAGATCCTAAGCTAGCAGCAATATATATTAAGGTAAAAATAATCAAAAACTTTTTTCACCTACCAATTAACATACGAAAAAACAAACCAAACAAAGAAAAAGTTTATAATGATAATAGTGAACATGCCACATGATGGAAGGGGACAAAGAAAGGATATGGCCGCCGTAAAATTCCCACCTAACTTGTTGTTTCCCAATATAAGAGAGAGGCAGAGTGACATGAACCCTAGACTGATTTCCTCTTGAGAACTACCACCGATCTTTAAATGAATATGATAAATCAGACAAAAAAAATTTGTTCCCAGGATCCTTTTCCATGAACCCTAATCACACAGGTAGCTATATCAATAAGGGTTAGGAAAAGAAAGAAACCTGAAACACCAAGATATCATAGCCAAAAGCATATCCAAGAAGGGGAAGAACTGGGAATGGAGATTGAAGCTTACCGAATGAATGGATTGATGAGAGTAAGGCTTGTCAGTCAGTATCCATGCATCTACTGCTCTAAACTCTGTTCTTGCTTCTTCATTTTGATTCAATCCGTATTCTATAAAAATACTCTTCGAGAAGCAGCTACTCGAACTCTTCCAACCCACAAAATCATCACATTAATAAGCAATAACTTTTCTGTTTTTCTTCTACCTTTACAATTTGAAATCATTCATAGTTCAATTTTCTCTTCTACCTTCATATTCTTGTTGTTCTTTCTCAATAAATACTCAATGATATGATCCATCCTTATTCATAAAAAAGTCCGGCAAGCTTCAGCTTCTATATGAGGAAATTCAAATTATTAGCCTTATTAGCTTCTCTAATAAGCACCCAGCCCCAATCTGGTTCAACAAAATACTATCTTAATTAGGAATATGAAAGCTAATCAAATTTAATTAAGCATAAAGCATAGTTTGTTACATAGAGAAAGCATATATATAAGAAGAAATAGGAAATGTAAAAGCATATATACTCCTACTACTGCATGTGGACGGTACTCTTAATGTGAAACAGATGAAAACACATAATCGGTGGCGTTCTTAATTAAGTAATCTCCACATAGAAATTAAAATTTCACTAATTAATCAAGATCCATATTATGTATAGTTATGAGAAGTGAAATTAAGTAAAGGTGATATTGGATCAAAGAGAGGGAGAATGAAGAGGTACAAACCAGGGATTGCTGGAATATTCGAAGAGCTTGCCTTTAATAGAGAAGATGATGAGTGCGTCTTCGGCATCGCATAGCACTGAGATTTCGTTTGCCTTCTTCAGTAAACGTACCTATCTACCTATCCTCTGTAACATTGAATCTCCTTCAATCTCCTTATATTCAGCACATTAAACCTCCTCTGAGAAAATCAATAAACACATCAATAAAGTATTTCTTCTTAATTAATTGAATGGTCTAAGCGAAAGGAAACTAACCAAATTGCCTTTAATGACATATTTGGAGATTTCATCTCTAAGAGTAATGAGATCCTCTTTGCTGAGATCCTTAGTGACCTTGTTGTCCATGCTTATATCGCAGAGAATCTTGCGAGCTCTGCTCCTTCCAATTCCATGGATGTACTGTAGCGAGAACTCGATTCTCTTGTTGTTTCGGAATCTCTACTCCACCAACTCAAGCGCACTCTATGCTTAACTCTCTCACCTGAGCACACAAATTTTTGGTTTTTATGATTTTATGATTTTTTTGGATTTTCTTTTATATTTTTCGAAAAACATATAGGAAAAAGAAAGTAATGAATTCAAAGTCCTCAATCAAATTCCTGTGAATTAGCCATGGCTTAATAGCCAGCCAAGCTAAAACATGTTATATAAAACTCTAGGATTCATTCTTGAAAACTCTGAAAATTTTCGAAAACAGGTGATAAATTTTGAAAAAAAAATTTGAAAACTTTTTGAAAAGAAAATAAAAAAGAAAATTACCTAACCTGAGCAACAAGATGAACCGTCAGTTGTCCATACTCGAAAAATCCCCGGCAACGGTGCCAAAAACTTGGTGCACGAAATTGTGATCATCAACAATGGCGCCAAAAACTTGGTAGCACTCTCAACGTGAATCACACTTAGTCACAACTCCGCACAACTAACCAGCAAGTGCACTGGGTCGTCCAAGTAATACCTTACGTGAGTAAGGGTCGATCCCACGGAGATTGTTGGTATGAAGCAAGCTATGGTCATCTTGTAAATCTCAGTCAGGCAGATAATAAATGGTGAGAGAGTTTTCGAATATTAATAATAAATAAACAGAAAATAAAGATAGAGTTACTCATGTAATTCAATGGTGGGAATTTCAGATAAGTGTATGGAGATGCTTGTCCCTGTTGGATATCTGCTTTCCTACTGCCTTCCTCCAATCCTTCTTATTCCTTTCCATGGCAAGCTGTATGTAGGGCATCACCATTGTCAGCAGCTACATCCCATCCTCTCAGTGAAAATAATCCAAGTGCTCTGTCACAGCACGGCTAATCATCTGTCGGTTCTCGATCATGTTGGAATAGAATCCCTTGATTCTTTTTCGTTTGTCATCACGCCCAACAATCGCGAGTTTGAAGCTCGTCACAGTCATTCTATCCCGGAATCCTACTCGGAATACCATAGACAAGGTTAGACTTTTCGGATTTTCATGAATGCCGCCATCAATTCTAGTTTATACCACGAAGATTCTGATTAAGGAATCCAAGAGATATGTGCCCGGTCTAAGGTAGAACGGAAGTGGTTGTCAGTCACGCGTTCATAGGTGAAAATGATGATGAGTGTCACGGATCATCACATTCATCATGTTGAAGTGCAACGAATATCTTAGAATAAGGATAAGTTGAATTGAATAGAAAATAGTAGTAATTACATTAAAACTCGAGGTATAGCAGAGCTCCACACCCTTAATTTATGGTGTGTAGAAACTCCACCGTTGAAAATACATACGTGATGAAGGTTCAGACATGGCCGAATTGCCAGCCCCCAAACGTGATCAAAAGATCGAAAAATACAATCCAAAGACGAGATGTCTAATACAAAGGTAAAAAGTTCTATTTATACTAAACTAGCTACTAGGGTTTACAGAAGTAAGTAATTGATGCATAAATCCACTTCCGGGGCCCACTTGGTGTGTGCTTGGGCTGAGCTTGATCTTTACACAAGCTGAGGCTTATCTTGGAGTTGAACGCCAAGTTGCAATGTGTTTTTGGCGTTCAACTCTGGTTCGTGACGTGTTTCTGGCGTTTGACTCCAGAATGCAGCATGGAACTGGCGTTGAGCACCAGTTTATGTCATCTAATCACAAATAAAGTATAGACTCTTATATATTGCTGGAAAGCTCTGGATGTCTACTTTCCAACGCCATTGAGAGTGTGCCATTTGAAGTTCTATAGCTCCAGAAAATCTATTTCGAGTGCAGGGAGGTCAGATTCCAACAACATCAGTAGTCCTTTGTTAACCTTCTTATCAGAGTTTTGCTCAGGTCCCTCAATTTCAGCCAGAAATTACCTGAAATCACAAAAAAACACACAAACTCATAGTAAAGTCCAGAAATGTGAATTTAGCATAAAAACTAATGAAAACATTCCTAAAAGTAGCTAGATTATACTAAAAACTATCCCTCAAAAAGCGTATAAAATATCCGTTCATCACAACACCAAACTTAAACTGTTGCTTGTCCTCAAGCAACTAGATAAATAAAATAGGATGAAAAGAAATTAAGAAGTAATAATATCTTAGAATTTTAAATGGAGCTCAGATTCTTATTAGATGAGCCGGGCTTGTAGCTTTTTGCTTCTGAACAGTTTTGGCATCTCACTTTTTCCTTTGAAGTTTAGAATGGTTGGCTTCTATAGGAACTTTAGAATTTCAGATAGTGTTATTGATTCTCCTAGTTAAGTTTGTTGATTCTTGAACACAGCTACTTTTATGAGTCTTGGCCGTGGCCCTAAGCATTTTGTTTTCCAGTATTACCACCGGATACATAAATGTCACAGACACATGACTGGGTGAACCTTTTCAGATTGTGACTCAGTTTTGCTAAAGTCCCCAGTTAGAGGTGTCCAGAGCTCTTAAGCACACTCTGTTTGCTTTGGATCACGACTTTAACCACTCAGTCTCAAGCTTTTCACTTGGACCTGCATGACACAAGCACATGGTTAGGGACAGCTTGATTTAGCCGCTTAGGCCTGGATTTTATTTCCTTGGGCCCTCCTATCCATTGATGCTCAAAGCCTTGGATCCTTTTTTACCCTTGCCTTTTGGTTTTAAGGGCTATTGGCTTTTTCTGCTTGCTTTTTTTCTTTCTTTCTTTCTAT
Organism: Arachis duranensis; assembly: GCF_000817695.3. NCBI lineage: Eukaryota > Viridiplantae > Streptophyta > Magnoliopsida > Fabales > Fabaceae > Arachis > Arachis duranensis. The sequence continues at coordinate 65,121,794 of NC_029781.3, forward strand.
TTTTTTCGCCACTTTTTTTCTTTCACAAGCTTTTGCTTTTTCACTGCTTTTTCTTGCTTCAAGAATCAATTTATGATTTTTCAGATTATCAATAACATTTCTCTTTGTTCATCATTCTTTCAAGAGCCAACAATTTTAACATTCATAAACAATAAGATAAAAAATATGCACTGTTCAAGCATTCATTCAGAAAACAAAAAGTATTGTCACCACATCAATATAATTAAACTAAATTCAAGGACAATTTTCGAAACTCATGTACTTCTTGTTCTTTTGAATTAAAACATATTTCATTTAAGAGAGGTGAAGGATTTATGGAATTTATTCATAGCCTTAAGACATAGCTACCAAATACTAATGATCATGAAGTAGAGACACAAAACATAAATGAACATATAGCATAAAAATCGAAAAACAGAGAAATAAGAACAAGGAATGAGTCCACCTTAGTGGCATCTTCTTCTTGAAGGACCAATAATGTCCTTAAACTCTTCTATGTCTCTTCCTTGCCTTTGTTGCTCCTCCCTCATTGCTCTTTGATCTTTTCTTATTTCATGGAGAATGATAGAGTGCTCTTGATGTTCCACCCTTAATTGATCCACATTGTAATTCAAATCTTCTAAGGAAGTGTTGAGTTGTTCCCAATAGTTGTTGGGAGGAAAGTGCATCCCTTGAGGCATCTCCGAGATTTCTTGGTGATGATCTTCCTCATGCATCTCTTAGATCCATGAGTGGGCTCTCTTGTTTGCTCCATCCTTTTCTTAGTGATGGGCTTATCCTCCTCAATGGGGATGTCTCCTTCTATGATAACTCCAGCTGAGTAACATATATGGCAAATAAGATGAGGAAAAGCTAGCCTTGCCAAAGTAGAGGGCTTATCAGCTATTTTGTATAATTCATGAGAGATAACTTCATGAACTTCTACTTCCTCTCCAATCATGAGGCTATAGATCATAATGGCCCAATCCAGAGTAACTTCAGATCGGTTGCTAGTAGGGATGATGGAGCATTGGATAAACTCCAACCATCCTCTAGCCACAGGCTTGAGGTCCAGTCTTCTTAGTTGAACCGGCTTGCCTTTGGAGTCTCTTTTCCATTGAGCTCCTTCTACACATATGTCCATAAGGACTTGGTCCAACCTTTGATTAAAGTTGACCCTTCTAATGTAGGGGCGTGCATCTCTTTGCATCATGGGCAAGTTGAACGCCAACTTCACATTTTCTGAACTAAAATCTAAGTATTTTCCCCGAACCATTGTAAGATAATTCTTTGGGTTCGGGTTCTTACTTTGATCATGGTTCCTAGTGATCCATGCATTGGCATAGAACTCTTGAACTATTAAGATTCTGACTTGTTGGATGGGGTTGGTTAGAACTTCCCAACCTCTTCTTTGGATCTCATGTCGGATCTCCGGATACTCATTTTTCTTGAGCTTGAAAGGGACCTCGGGGATCACCTTCTTCTTGGCCATAACATCATAGAAGTGGTCTTGATGGGCTTTGGAGATGAATCTTTCCATCTCCCATGACTCGGAGGTGGAAGTTTTTGTCTTCCCTTTCCCTTTTCTAGAGGTTTCTCCGGCCTTAGGTGCCATTAATGGTAATGGAAAAACAAAAGCTTATGCTTTTACCACACCAAACTTAAAATATTGCTCGCCCTCGAGCAAGAGAAGAAAGAAAAGAAGAAGAAGAAGAGAAAATATGGAGGAGAGTAAGGGAGGTGTATTCGGCCAAGGTGTAGAAGAGGGGGTTGTGTTGTGTGAAAATTAAGGAGAATGGAGGGGTTTATATAGTGAGGGGAGAGGGAGTAGGTTCGGCCACTTAGGGTGGGTTTGGGTGGGAAAGAAATTTTGAATTTTGAAGGTAGGTGGGGTTTATGGGGAAGAGTGGATAGATGTGAGTGGTGAAAGGGGTAATTGGAAAGAGAGATTGAGGTGATTGATGAAGGGTTTTGGGGAAGAGTGTTTATTGGAAAGAGAGGATGAATGTTGAGAAGAGGGGAGAAGATGGTAGGTGGGGATCCTGTGGGGTCCACAGATCCTAAGGTGTCAAGGATTTACATCCCTGCGCCAATTAGGCATGTAAAATGCCTTTGCATGCAATTCTAGCATTTAAACGCTGAAGTGATGCATGTTCTAGGCGTTCAACGCCCATGTGCAGCATGTTTCTGGCGTTGAACACCTGTTCCATGCTAGTTTCTGGCGTTCAGCGCCAGCTCTCTCCTCAGGGTGAATTCAAACGCCAGGATGTTGCTTATTTCTGGCATTCAACGCCAGATCCATGCTCTGTTCAGGAGTTGAATGCCAGCCAGATGCTCCTTACTGGCGTTTAAACCCCCAGTAAGTCCTTCCTCCATGGTGTGATTTTTCTTCTGCTGTTTTTAATTCTGTTTTTAATTTTAATATTTTTTTAGTGACTCCACATGATCATGAACCTAATAAGACATAAAAGAACAATGAAAATAAAATAAAGTTAGATAAATAAAAATTGGGTTGCCTCCCAATAAGCGCTTCTTTAATGTCAATAGCTTGACAGTGGGCTCTCATGGAGCCTCACAGGTGATCAGGTCAATGTTGTATAGTCCCAACACCAAACTTAGAGTTTGGTTGTGGCCTCCTAACACCAAACTTAGGGTTTGACTGTGGGGGCTCTGTTTGACTCTGTACTGAGAGAAGCTCTGCATGCTTACTCTCGTTACAGAAGGATAGTCGTGTGCCTTAAACACAAGGTAGTCTCCATTCAATTGAATGACTAATTCTCCTCTGTTAACATCTATCACAACTTCTGCTGTGGCTAGGAAAGGTCTTCCAAGGATGATGCATTCATCCTCATCCTTCCTAGTGTATAAGATTATGAAATCAGTAGGAATGTAAAGGCCTTTAACCTTTACTAACACGTCCTCTACTAATCCATAAGCTTTTCTTACTGACTTGTCTGCCAATTGTAATGAGAATAAGGCAGGCTGTACCTCAATGATCCCCAGCTTCTCCATTACAGAGAGTGGCATAAGATTTATGCCTGACCCTAGGTCACACAGAGCTTTCTCAAAGGTCATGGTGCCTATGGTACAGGGTATTAAGAATTTCCCAGGATCTTATTTCTTTTGAGGTAATGTTTGCTGAACCCATGTATCAAGTTCAGTAATAAGCAAGGGAGGTTCACCTTCCCCAGTCTCATTACTAAATAACTTGGCATTCAGCTTCATGATGGCTCCTAGATATTGAGCAACTTACTCTCCAGTTACATCTTCATCCTCTTCAGAGGAAGAATAGTCTTCAAAGCTCATGAATGGCAGAAGGAGATTTAATAGAATCTCTATGGTCTCTATATGAGCCTCAGATTCCTTTGGATCCTCAATAGGGGGCTCCTTCTTGCTTGAGAGACGTCCCATGAGATCTTCCTCATTAGAATTCACGTCCTCTCCCTCCTCCTTGCACTCGGCCATATTGATTATATCAATGGCCTTGCACTCTCTTTTTTGATTCTCTTCAGTATTGCTTGGGAGAGTACTAGGAGAAGTTTCACTGATTTTCTTACTCAGCTGGCCCACTTGTGCCTCCAGATTTCTAATGGAGGACCTTGTTTCATTCATGAAACTTAAAGTGTCAGAATTCTCTATCTGTTGCTGAGAAGATGATGGAAAAGGTTTGCTATTGCTGAACCTGTTTCTTCCACCATTATTAAAGCCTTGTTGAGGCTTTTGTTGATCCTTCCATGAGAAATTTGGATGATTTCTCCATGATGAATTATAGGTGTTTCCATAAGGTTCACCCATGTAATTTACCTCTGCCATTGCAGGGTTCTCAAGATCAAAAGCTTCTTCAGAAGCTGCCTCTTTAGTACTGTTGGATGCATTTTGCCATCCATTCAGACTTTGAGAAATCATGTTGACTTGCTGAGTCAAAACTTTGTTCTGAGCCAATATGGCATTCAGAGCATCAATTTCAAGAACTCCCTTACTCTGAGGCGTCCCATTATTCACGGAATTCCTCTCAGAAGTGTACATGAATTGGTTATTTGCAACCATGTCAATAAGTTCCTGAGCTTCTGCAGGCGTTTTCTTTAGGTGAATGGATCCACCTGTAGAATGGTCCAGTGACATCTTAGAGAACTCAGATAGACCATAATAGAATATATCTATCATGGTCCATTCTAAAAACATGTCAGAAGGACATCTTTTGGTCATCTGTTTGTATCTTTCCCAAGCTTCATAGAGGGATTCACCATCTTTTTTTCTGAATGTCTGAACATCCACTCTAAGCTTGCTCAGCTTTTGAGGAGGAAAGAACTTAGCCAAGAAGGCCGTGACCAACTTATCCCAGGAATCCAGGCTATCTTTAGGTTGAGAGTCCAACCATGTTCTAGCTCTGTCTCTTACAGCAAAAGAGAAAAGCATGAGCCTGTAGACTTCAGGATCTACTCCATTAGTCTTAACAGTCTCGCAGATCTGCAAGAACTCAGTTAAGAACTGGTAAGGATCTTCTGATGGAAGTCTATGAAACTTGCAGTTCTGTTACATTAGAGCAACTAATTGAGGTCTCAGCTCAAAATTGTTTGCTCCTATGGCAGGAATTGAGATACTTCTTCCATCAAACTTGGACGTAGGTGTGGTATAATCACCAAGCATCCTTCTTGCATTATTGTTGTTAGGTTCGGCTGCCATCTCCTTTTCTTGTTCGAAAATTTCAGCAAGGTTGTCTCTGGATTGTTGTAATTTAGCTTCTCTTAGTTTCCTCTTCAGAGTCCTTTCAGGTTCTGGATCAGCTTCAACAAGAATGCCTTTTTCCTTGTTCCTGCTCATATGAAAAAGAAGAGAATAGAAAAATAAGAGGAATCCTCTATGTCACAGTAAAGAGGTTCCTTATTGTTAGTAGAAGAAGAAAGGAAATAAGAGTGAAGAAGAATGAATAGTCTGAATAAAGGGTAAAGGTAGGGACAATGATTTGAGATGAAGAGAGGTGAAGAGAAGTGTTAGTAAATAAATAAATAAATAGAATAAGATGAGAGAGAGAAATTTTCGAAAAATTTTTTTGAAAAGGAGTTAGTGATTTTTGAAAATTAAGATAAGAAATAAAATTAAAATTTAAAATAATTAATTAAATTAAGAATAATTTTTGAAAAAGGGAGAGATATTTTCAAAAATTAGAGAGGGAGAAGTAGTTAGGTGGTTTTGAAAAAGATAAGAAACAAACAAAAAGTCAAATAGTTAGTTGAAAAAGATTTGAAAATCAAATTTGAAAAGATAAGAAGATAAGAAGTTAGAAGAGATATTTTAAAATCAAATTTTTGAAAAAGATAAAATTTTGAAAAAGATATGATATAAAAGATAGGTTAAGATAGATTTAATTTTTAAAATTAAAATTAATTACTTAACTAACAAGAAACTAAAAGATAAGATTCTAGAATTTAAAGATTGAACCTTTCTTAACAAGAAAGTAACAATTTCAAATTTTTGAATCAATCACATTAATTGTTAGCATAATTTTCGAAAATAAAGATAAAACTAAGAAAAAGATTTTTGAAAAATATTTTTAAA
>NC_029781.3:65128643-65174581 GCF_000817695.3 Arachis duranensis
TTCTCTAATAAGCACCCAACCCCAATCTGGTTCAACAAAATACTATCTTAATTAGGAATATGAAAGCTAATAAAATTTAATTAAGCATAAAGCAGAGTTTGTTACACACAGAAAGCATATATATAAGAGGAAATAGGAAATGTAAAAGCATATATACTCCTACTACTGCATGTGGACAGTACTCTTAATGTGAAACAGATGAAAACACATAATCGGTGGCTTTCTCAATTAAGTAATCTCCACACAGAAATTAAAATTTCACTAATTAATCAAGATCCATATTATGTATAGTTCTGAGCAGTGAAATTAAGTAAAGCTGATATTGGATCAGAGAGAGGGAGAATGAAGAGCTTTTCACGAACCAGGGATCGCTGGAATATTCGATGAGCTTGCCTGTGGAAGAGAAGACGATGAGTGCGACTTCGGCATCGCATAGCACTGATATTTCGTTTGCCTTCTTCAGCAAACGTACCTATCTACCTATCCTCTGTAACATTGAATCTCCTTCAATCTCCTTATATTCAGCGCATTAAACCTCCTCTGAGAAAATCAATAAACACATCAATAAAGTAAACTTTCTTCTTAATTAATTGAATGGTCTAAGAGAAAGGAAACTAACCAAATCGCCTTCAATGACGTATTTGGAGACTTCATCTCTAAGAGTGATGAGATCCTCTTCGCTGAGATCCTTAGTGACCTTGTTGTCCATGCTTATATCACAGAGAATCTTGCGAGCTCTGCTCCTTCCGATTCCATGGATGTACTGTAGCGAGAACTCGATTCTCTTGTTGTTTGGAATCTCCACTCCGCCAACTCGAGCGCACTCAATGCTTAACACTCTCACCTGAGCACACAAATTCGAAAGTAAACAAAGAAATTTCAGAAATGTAAGGTAGAGTTTGTTTTATGTTACCTTGGGAGGGTTGATAACAGGGAAATAGACAGCTCTGGAAAGAGGTCTAGGGTTTGAGATTAGGGCGAGAAAGGGAGCTTTGGGCATCGCTAGCTTTTGTGCCATGCTCGAGTTGTTCTTCTTCTTTCTCTGCTGCTAGGAAAAAAAACATAACATTGATGATAATAAACTTCAGACCATCTCAAACCATAGAGAAAGAAAACACCTACCAAACCCCAAATCAAAAACAGCAAAAACACAAAGGAAACCTTAAATCAAAGAGATTAAAGATCCAGTACCAGACAAACCATGAAATCGAGAGAATGCCTACATGAGGGGAGCGGTGGTTGAGACCTCGACCCAGCATGCTTCACCAAGCCTGTTGACGTTCGTGAGCGCATAAAGCCTGCAACAGAGATATCAGTCTCTCAGCATCTCCGGCATCTCACCGGCTGACAACAATCCTTTTGAAGATACGGCGTTTGGGAGCGAGACATATACCTTAGGAAAATGAGGATTTGAGACACAGAAAAAGCGATAAACAGAGCGTGAATGGCCAGAGATCATCCGGAGCAGGGGGAGTGAGTTGGCTATGTATTAGAGAATAAAGGTGGCATTTAGGGTTTCAAAAAAGTAACAGAGAGGACAGCACGTCTTGAGGTGAAACCTAGACAATTGAGGGAGACCATAAGGGGATGAATGAAACGTTTAGGTTAGAGGTCATTTCGATTTTTTTATTTTGGTTATTGAGGGGTTGACGCGTGGCTGTATAAGCCACGGCTATTATACAATAGATAGATTACATGTTAGTTAGTTAAACAACATTTCATCAAGGAAGAGCACTAAGATTTTAAGGGCCACCCTACCCTGAGATTTATATTGAGTTGAATGGAAACTCTTGATTTCTACTTGCATGACATACATAACTGATATATGATTTCTGAGCTAGAGAACACACAGCCTGTGAGTTTTAAGCTTTATTGTATGGTTACATCAAACCATAAATTTCATTCCTGTGTGTTTTGCACTTCTTTTCTATGCTTGCAATCCTTACTTTGTTTTAATCTATATGTCCAATATAGAATATAGATACATACCAAAAGATGATTGAGGCCATTACTTGTTTTTGCTCACTTATCCCAAATAGCCTACCATTTCAATCACCTTTGTTTGCCCCCCTTGAGCCTTTTTACCCCTTCTTCTATTTTATAACCACATTACTAGCCTTAAGCAGAAAAACAAAATAAAAATCCCAAGTTAAATCCTTAGTTAGCTTAAGATAGATATTGTGTATAATTTAAGAATGGGAAATTTTATGAGAACATGGGATGATAGAAAAATAAGGAAATTAAATTAAATAAGTTATCTCAAAAATTTGGGAAACATGCTCATGTAAATAATTAAATTACCATGTGCATTAAAAATTTTTTTTTTTAGTAATCAAATAAGGGGATACAAAAATTTCTCCAATGCAAAATAAAAAGAATCAATGCACATGGGACAAAAAAAATCAAAATTAAATGTGGTGCATGAGCATGTAATACAAAAGTGGGAAAATCTGGGTAGCTAAGTAAAGAACATTGAATTTATATAAAGTATGTATGTTAAGTGAGATCTTAGGCTAATCAAGGATTCACTTTGTTAGCTCACTTAGCCTTATATATACATCCTTACCCTTACCTTAGCCCCATTACAACCTGAGAAAAGACCTCATGATTTTTGTATGTCTATATTCCATATTTGTCGATTGGTTAGATGAAAAACAAAGTTTTAGAAAGCATGACTAGAAGAGAAGAGAGTGATTAACCCCAAACACTGAGTGATTAGAGAGTAAACACAAAATCCGGTGAGGGTTCAATAGATCATTCTCATATATCTATATCTAATTATTAATTGTCTTGCAAGTTGTGAACTATCTTAACTCAACTCAATTGTGACTGTGCTTTAATATGATTTGACTTTAATTGTACATATATGATTCCTTGAAGATATGAATTAATTTAACTACATGTAAGCTTTATATACAAGTGAATAATAACTTGGATTGCATGACTCATTTAGGTAGTTTGCATTTAGGATAGATTGCATTGCATTGGATTCCACCATTCTACCTCCATTCTCTTTTCTCTTGAATTAAGCATGAGGACATGCTGATGTTTAAGTGTGAGGAGGTTGATAAACCACTATTTTATTATTTATCTTGTGCTCAATTGAATGATTTTATCAATTCTTCACCCACTTATTCACATGAATTTGCATGGTTTTATAATTCCTTCCTTATGATATGACATATGTGAAAACAAGTTTCCTATGCTTTAGAAATATTAAATTTAATTATCCTTTATTACCATTCGATGTCGTGATCTGTGTGTTGAGTACTTTCAGGCTTTATAGGGCATGAATGGCTTAAAGGATAGAAAGGAAACATACAAAAATGGAAGGAACGCACAAAATGAAGTTTTTGAAGTAAAGCAGCGACGCGGACGCGTGCTTAGCGCAAAAAGCATCGACGCGAGTGCATGGACGATGCAGACGCATGCCTTGAGTAGAACGCAATTGACGCGAATGCGTGACTGACGCGGGCGCGCGGAAGAGCAAAACTCCAAAGGACGCGAACGCGTGACCCACGCGAACGCGTGACCCACGCGAACGCGTGACGGACCCCACGTGCAGAAAATTGCAAAAATCGTCCCAGCGATTTCTGGATCCTTTTTGGTCCAAATCCAGGCCCAGAAAACACAGATTAGAGGCTCTAAAGTGGGGAAATCCATTCAATTCATTCATAGGCATGCATTCAATATTCATAGTTTTAGTTCTTAGATGTAGTTTTTAGAGAGAGAGGTTCTCTCCTCTCTCTTAGGATTATGATTAGGATTAGGATTTCATCTTCTTCAATCACAGGTTCAATGTTCCTTTTATTTATTTTCTCGATTTAGTTTATGAACTCTTTATGTTTAGATTGATTTTCTATTTAATACAATTTGAGGTATTTCAAACTTATGATTGCTTTCTTTAATTTATGTTATTGATGCTTTCGCTTTATCCAAATTATTTTTATTCGAGTAGATTTTCTTCTCTTTTGGCTTTGGTTAATTAATTGGTAACACTTGAGTTATCAAACTCAACAGTGGTTAAAATTGGCAATTGCTAACTGATTTGGATCGCTCTAAAAGTCGACTAGGACTTGAGGATCAATTTAATTAGTCCACTTGACTTTCCTTTAATTAATAAGAGATAACTAAGTGGGATTAAAACCCAATTCTCTTCACACCTGATAAGGATAACTAGGATAGGAATTCCAATTTTCATACCTTGCCAAGAGTTTTATTAGTTATTAATTTATTAATTCCTGTAATTTATTTCTCTTGTTCAAACCTTTTTAAAACCCAAAATACTGTTTTCCATAACCAATAATAAATCATACTTCCCTTCAATTCTTTGAGAAGACGACCCGAGGTTTGAATACTTCGGTTTATAAATTTTGTTGGGTTTGTTACTTGTGAAAACTAAAACTTTTGTACGAAAGGATTTTCTATTGGTTTAGAAAGTATACTTACAACGCGATCATTTTTTTTATTTCTTTACCGACAGGAAATCCGATCGTCAAGCAGCAAACAAGGTCATATTACACGCTTTAAAAAAGAAGTTGGATGACGCCAAAAGCCTTTGGGCCGAACTCATACTAGAAGTCCTCTGGGGGTATAACACTACGCCACAATCATCAACGAAGGAAACACCATTTCGGCTCGTCTATGGATCTGAAACAATGATCCCTTTAGAAATTTCACAAAGCTCGGTCCGTACACGGATCGACGATCACGAAGAAGCTTGGCGAGCCGAGTTAGACATCATCGAAGAAGTCAGAAACATGACAAGTATTCGACTCCTTACGACACAGCAAGCCATAGCTCGGCGACATAATAAGCTCATCAGAAACAAATCATTTGAACAAGGTGACTTAGTCCTCCGGAAAACAGAAACAGCTCGGAAACCTCCAAACCACGGAAAGCTCGCCGCAAATTGGGACGGCCCCTACCGAATAGCCAAGGTCCTCGGCAAAAGGGCATACACATTGGAATCTATGGATGGTACTAGCTTACTTAATACCTGGAGCGTTTCTTCTTTAAAGAAATTCTATAGTTAAAAGTCAAGACCAGGCTAGTACTCTTTTTCCTACTACCAAGATTTTTCCCAAACAAAGGGTTTTGCTTGGAGAGGTTTTAATGAGGCTAGCCTACCTGCACCTTTGTAAATAAAGGTTCATCAATCAAACCAGATACTTTCTAGATATTCACTCCTATATTATTTGTCAATCATTAACCGAGTTAGCAATTCGAAAAAGCTTTTCAAAACACAAGCATTTTCATCAAACAATACTTATAACTTGGCAAACCATTCGACATCTTATCAAGATGTCCCTATCAATAAATCTACCATTGTATTCCATACATCAGATGAATATAACTTACAAAGCGCAAATTACCAAAACAAGGATTATAACTTAATCCATCTCAAAATACAGCGCCATTTTTTGCCTAAAAAGGCAAACAAATCCATAACGCAAATGTTTCAACATACAAAATCCTAAACAAAACACCAATCTAAAAACGTCACAGAAACAACAGTTCATTTCAAAACAAAACTAAGTATTCTCATCTTCGTCCTCCGCAATGCCATCATCATCAGCAAGTTTACCATCTCTGACAATCTTCCCCGGATCCATCTCAGAAAAATCAAATTCAGGAGCTATAAATTTTGCCTGAATTGAAGCCCTTTCAAATCCTTCAACGAAGGAATCCAAAATTTCATTTTGCTTCTTTTGTTCCATGTCTTTCAACTGAGCAATAACCTCGATTAGCCGAGTCTCTGCACTAGCTAAATCGGCTTCCTTTTTCTTTAAGTCCTCCACATCCTTAGTATAGCTGTCTTTTGTTTCTTTCAATAATTTCTCAACATCAATGAGTTTAGTTTGCAGCTCAGCAACCATACCTTTACTCTGGGCCAACTGCTCCTTCAGCATCTCAACCTCCTCTCTCTGCATCGATAACTTCTTGTATTTCACCTCTTGACTACGACCTAAGCTCGCCATGCGAAATCCCACTACCTATAGGTTAAAACAAAATCCTATTTCAAAATAAGAACCACACACAACTCTAACATAATAATTAAAAAAAAAACATTTACCTGCATATACTGCCCGACGGCTATTTCCCCAATCTCATTGGCCAATGAAACATCAGCCGATGATTGGCAAATATCATCGGCCACAGACATATACGGAAAGACACCTCCCCAAACCGATAACCCATCACTATGTTCAGAAACTTCATGTAATTTCTTCTGATTCATCAGAAATGCACGGATCTCTTCCAACGAAATGTCATTCCCCGTTTGACTAGATTCTTCAGATAGGTCAACAACTTCACCCTTTCTCTTCTTCACAAGAACTTTCCTCCGACCAGTTATAGGTTTACTAACCTCAGTGGCAACAGTAGCCTTTTCCTTATTGGATGAGGACACCTCCTTTTCCAGATTTTTGTTCTTAAACCTAGACCTTAGGGAGGAAGCTGAGACACCAGGATACTTACCACCTGCATAAACATACAAAACATGATCAGGAACTTTTCCAGAAAGAAAAAACCAACCAAAATAACAAAACTCACCCAAATATTCTATAACTAAATTCATATTTTCCTCCCACTTTAAAATTTCAAACATAGATATCAAATCATTTCGATCAATTTGCTCCACAAGGAACTCAATAATGCACACATTCCTCAGAGTTATCACCTCGGGTCCAAGTATATTTTGAGGCTCCGAGCACCACCATAGTGGAAACCTCTCAGCTACAAACTCGTCCATATAAAAAGGAAATTGCTTCTCCACACTCTTCACTTTTAGATACATCTCTTTGAATTCTTTAAAGGAGGATTTATATAACTTGAAAATTCCAAATCCAGGAGTACTGTTTAGATTAACCCACCCCCTTTCCAAACCCCTTTAGCTTTAAACAAGGAAAAAAACAAACCCACAGAAGGCTTTTCTTCAAGAATTTCCATTAATACCTCAAAACACCTCACGAATGCCCACCCATTAGGATGCAGCTGCGAAGCAGCACAATTCAGTTGCTTGAGAATTTGACACTCAAAATCAGTAAAAGGCAACTTAACCCTCAGTTCCTCTAGAATGCAACTATGCATATAGAAGTACTCAAACCCCTGACCCCAGTGATAAACTCTATCTTCCACACTACATGGAAATAACTCCATCTGCACACCAAACCCAACCCTCACAACCTTACCAGCATAAATCTCCTTAACAGCCGCTTCATCACAAAACAAAGATACCCGAGACTTAACATCTTCACTAACCCAATCATAAAACCAATCAATAATTTTCTTTTTATCCCTCTCAACACATAACAGAACTCAGATAATGAAAATAGAAGAAGAAGAAGGAAATGAGAAATCAGTAAAGAATACAAAGAACATGCATACATCTTTTACTCATACTGTTTCCAAAGAAGCAATACCAAGGGTCAGGGGTAACCAAATTGAAACTTAACCTTCAAAACTCAATCACATCAAACGGTACAGTTTGTTTTGGAAACATAAAAAGCCATTTAATAAACACAACATTCTTCTCTCTCCTCATTAATGGCTTGACACGACTCCCCACTTTCACCACTAACATTCTTTTTAATGAAGAACGTTGAACTGGGGGCTCCATAACTAATCAATCTAACCGAGTTATAACTCATCAAGAAGCTCAACTTGCTTCATTAAAAATTTGTCAGGCTAAGCTTGGGGGCTGTGATACGGTCATTACGCCTATAAAGCTCGGCATCACACGTCACACCTTGTCGTCATAACTCGACAATAGACGTTACAAATACTGCCTTCATGAGTAATAACTCGGCAAAACCGACGTTATGGACCAAAACCGCCGAGTAAAAGGCAACATAATGATCGGATACGTTATTGATCCTTACCAAGACAGACGTTGAGGATCAACCGTTATTGATAGAGAACCGATCTTATAAAAGCAAGGTAAAAATATCTTTCTAGGACACTTCTTACTTGAATCTCATACTGACTTAAGCATTGGAGTGCCTTTGCAGGTACACTCCCCCTTCATTGTCCACACTTCCGCGAATTGAAAGGAAAAGCTCGGGATTGACGAGCTAAGTAGTGCAGCCTCCTGAGGAGATAGCCCGGCAGACGTTCTATACAAGGAGTCGACCTATTCTACATGCAAGAACAAGTGTAATATGGATAAATATAATCAATGAATCCTTAAAATCAAACCTTTTTTTTATTTTTTATGTTTATGAGTCGTATTTTGTCTATTTAGTTTTTGTTAAAATTAGTATCAAATTGATATTTGGTTAAATACAATTATATTTAAAAGTTTGTCGCTGACTAATAGATTGTTATATGCATAAGGTAGGATTCAAACTCTTAAAACTTATTTAAACAAACGACTAAAGTAACAAATTGACTAATCCATATTGGTTAAATACAGTGAATTTAAAATATGATTCATGTGTTATTTATAAATAATATTATCACCTAATAATTAGTATTTTTATTTAGTATAATTATGATACAAATTATTTAACATGGTCACATAGACAAGATAGAATACAAATTTAGGAAAAAAAATTAAATGGAATAAGTGATGAATTATGCAGTAGTAATTATGATTTAAATTTTATATTGTTAAAACATTTATATTATTGTACAAATTTCATGACAAGACCAAAATAAAGAAGGGTAAACACTAGCTATATGAGTAAACGAAAAATTTATGTAAAAAATGTCAATCGCTAATTAAAATAAAAACTTACAGAGTTGTATTTTTTTCTAATTTCATTCCAATCTAATATGGAATCTATGACAATCCAACACTTAATTAATATAGTTGAAGGCGTGTATCTTTTATTTCACATATGCAATTTTTGTCTTCTATTATTGACAATTAAAATCACACAGCAAACATTATATGCAATAACTTTAAAGGAATTAAATTACGTTTGGTTTGCGTTTTTTATTTTTATTTTTAGTGTTTTTTATTTTTAAAATTTTATAAAAAAAATAAAATAAAAATAAAAAATAAAATTTTATTATTTTTACTTTTTCTTTTATAAAATTTAAAAAATAAAAAACATTAAAAAAATAAAAATAAAACATAAAAACGTAAAACAAACATACTCTTAGTTGTCGATTTTTATTCTATTAATATGCAATTAAATTTATGTTTTAGATAAAATAGTTTCTAACAACAAGTACAATAATAATAAACTGGTTTTTTGTAAACTTCGGTCAAACTATAATTAATTAAGTAATTAATTAGATAAATATTGGCGAAAATAGTTAGAAAATTTAGTAAATAAAATTTAATAATTTAAATATTATATTTGGATTCAGTGAATTTTTTGAGTAGGAAGATATATTTTTCTAAATAAAAGCGCACTGAAAATTTGACCAACAGTATCGGCTGAGATCTTCTGGTACTGCAACTGAAAAAATTAATTCTGGGCAAGATAGGTTAAAAGGTTAAACTTTGCAATTGAGATGGTAAAAATAGTTAAAACGCACATTAAAATATTAATATTAAGGGTTTTGGCTCAAAATTGGGCCAAACGAATCATAGAAGTGAACTGGGCCCAAGTTTGGGCCAAGACCCAACATATATAAACACTAGTTATGAGCATTTCAGCTCATTTACCCTAGAGAATGAGAGAGAGGCACATAGAAAGAAGAGAGTAAGAAACCTTAACTTCCCAAACTTCAAATCACCATAACTTTCTCTTTGGAGCTCCGATTGACAAGCCGTTTGCGGCCACGCGAGGCTGTCTCCTCCTTTTCGATTCTATCAAGGTTATGTGATGAGTATCCTACTGTCCTCTATCCAGTTTCATTTTTCCCTTCAATTCGTGTTTTTTGTTAAGTGTATGTTGAGATATTGTGATTTTGGTTGTTTAGGGGTGCTCTAGTATGAGTTAATAGTGAGTTTCATCCCAAATTTCCATGGATTAAGGTAAAAAACCTCAAAACTCTTATGATTTATCAAATTTATGAATCCTAGGTTGACATTTGTATGATATTAGTTGTGTTAGAGTTGTTGGGTGAGATTTTGGTGCTTTTGGGAATTTTAAATTGGCTTGTGGAACTCTTGGTGGAGTTTGGAGCTAATGCTTGGCAGAAATTTAGAAGAAAGGATCAAATTGTTATGACTACAAGAGGTATGATTTAAGTTTCATTTAAGTACCGTGTGGTGTGATGAGAATTTCTAAGTTAATTGCCCCTAGAATTAAGTTTAAATGGTTTGGTTGGATGAGTTGGTGTGTATAGTTGATGTATAAATGAATTTGATATTAAATAAATATTGTGCATATGTGAATTTGTATTGAATTGATAAGTGTTGGGCCGAAAGCCGTGGAATTAGGCTGGAGGCCCTGGAATTAGGCTGGAGGCCGTGAAGGTAAGTCCAGTAAGTTGTGAAGGGCTATATTTGAGTTTGAATTGTGAATTGTTATGTTTGAGATTGATATTGAATTGTGATAATTGATGCTTGAGGGTTGAATGGTGTGAAATGCCTAGGTTTGAGTATAATTGGTGGTGAATGATTGATTTGGATTGGTTATGGTCGCTTTGGTTGAGTGAAAATGAACTTGACTTGTGAACTTTAGAAATATTGGTGAATTCTATTTTTAGGTAAAAACTTATTTTTGACCAACTTCGGTGGTTCGTAACTCAGTCTTCGAAGTTGAAAAACCTCCAAAACTAGATTTTTATGAAAATTCATTATCGATCTTTCCAACGGTTCAAAAATGGTTGAAAAAGGAATTTTGTAGAAAAACTTTTGAGGCTTTGAAAATTGAATTGAAAAACTGATTTCTGCAACATATCAGATTTTCTATTTTCTGATATGGATGCGTACGTGGCTTTTGACATGCGTATGCGGGCATTGGCCTCTGCCAAGTGCCTCTGCGTACGCAAACATTGCATGTGTACGCGGAATGGTTCAAAATAGGGGTCATGCGTATGTGGCACCATGCATGCGTACGCAACTTACTAAATTTTCACTTCATGCATACGCGGGACCATGCATGCGTACGCGCGACCTCCAGATTTTGCAAAAGTGTATTTTTAATCTTTTAACCATTCCTTTAGCCTTTTAAACCTTTATAAACCTCGATAAGATTCTAGAGCAAAATGAACGATGAGTCTAAGTTATTAATAATTGGAGAATGATGATGGTTTTAGGAGGTTGAGGATTCCCTACGAGTTATACGTTATATATGTGAGTGAAGATCTTGATGAGATTGTGATTAAGAAGTGTGACAGGGATTATTACCCGGAGTGAATAGGCGAGTTGAGGTAGAGGATTCCCTCTCTTGTGTTGTGATTATGATTAAAGAGATAATAAAAATTGTGTAGTGAGGACAGTGGTGTTATCCCGATCATGTAAAGACGATTTGAGATTGAGGATTCTCTCACTTGCTATGATAAACAAGTTGAGGTCGAGGATTCCCTCTCTTATTGTAGTGGACAAGCTTGAGGTTGAGGATTCCCTCACTTGTTGCAACAGAGGGTTGGATAGAAGGTCGAGGATTCCCTTCGGATTGAATCTTGTGATTATTAATTTGAATTCTGGTTATGTTTAATGCTTTGAATTGAAATGAGTTTTGGATTGATATGGTGAGGACGATGGCTTTGCCCGCTCACGAATGGGCAAGTTGAGATTGAAGATTCTCTCTTTTGTTGCGGTAGGCAAGTTGAGATTGAGGATTCTCTCACTTGCTATGATACACAAGTTGCGGTCGATGATTCCCTCTCTTATTGTGGTAAATGAGTTTGAGGTTAAGGATTCCCTCACTAGCTGCACTACAGAGTTAAATAGAAAGTTGAGGATTCTCTTCGGTTTAATTTCGTAATGATTAATTCGGATTGCGGGTAGGTTTGCTTGTGTTGAATTGAAAATGAGTTTGAATTGAAATGGTGAGAACGGTGGTTGGATTCCGTCCACTAATAGGCAAACTGAGATAGAGAATTCTCTCTCTTGCTGTAATGGACAAGATGAGATTGGAAATTCCCTCTCTTGATGCGGCGGGCAAGCGAGGTTGATGATTTTCTCTCTTGCTACATTGGAAAATTAAATGAAGAAGGTTGAGGATTGTAAGAACCCGCGTTTTCATGTAAAATCGTTTTAAAAATAATTTTAGTGCCCAGAATAGATTCAAAATTTAGAAGTTTTAATTTGAAAATAAAATGTGAAATTTGGTTTCAGTGAATTTTTCTGAGTCAGAATATGTATTTTTTGAGAAAAATCGAGAAAAGCCACGAACTGGCAGCCGAACCGGCCAAACCGGTTTAAGTCTGTCCGGTGCTGTGTTTTTAAAAAAATAAGATTTTGGAAAATTGGTTTATTGTTTTAAAAGGACAAAAATAATTTTTGAATTGAAAATCGGGCACTAATCTTAAAGGTTTTGGCCCAAAGTGGGTCAAACAAACCAAAAACACTAACGGATTGGATCGGGCCCAAACCGGACCCAAGGTCCAACATATATAAGGCCAATTAATGAACATTAAGCTTATTTTGACCTAACTTGAGAGAGAGGGGCGCAGATTGGAGATGAGAGGAGAAGAGGGGAATGTCACTATTCACCCTCACTTTCTTTTGCTTGTAACTTGAGCTACGAACCTCCGATTAACGAGCTGTTTGTGGCCACGCAAAGCTCTTGACGAGCTATTTTTTTCTATCTAAAGAAATCTGGTAAGGAATCGCGTTCTACTTCCCAGTTTCCAGTCCTAAGTTCAGCGCATTTTTGTGTTTGGTTTTTGAGTAGATTTTGTGGTTTTGCTTGTTTAAGTAATCTCTAGAAGCGGGTAATTGATGGATTTTACCCCTAATCACATTGGATAAGGTAAGGTTTCAGTAAATTCTTGTGTTTAGTTGTTTTGTGTATCTTAGGTTTTGATGTTGGTATGTATATGTGATATTAGATTGAGTTTTGGTGTTAGTTGGAGTTGGTTGAGGCTTTGGAGCAAGCTTGGTGGCTTCATTTTGATGTTAGGAACATTTTGGGAATTGATCAAGGTATGGTTTCGGTTTTCTTTATGTAATATATAATGTTCATGGACACTTAGGCTAGTTGACCCTAAGATAGGATTGAATGTTGTTGGTGTGTGAATGATTATATATGAATTAGTGCTAATTCTTGGTTGCATTGGATTACTGTGGTTGATGATGATTGTTGGAGATTATTGGTATTGATGAGTATTCATGGTGATTATTTATATGGGTTAATATTGATGATTATGATATGTAACGATATATGTTGTTGGTGATTATTGGTATTTAATGGTTATGAAGGTTGATGATGAATGTGTGAATTATTGTTGTTGATGAGAGAAAAGGTTTTGGTTGTTGAGGGTTGGTAGTGATTATGAGTGTAGTTTCATGATTGGATTGGCAATTATAATTTGGTAGTGATATATGGATTCTTGATGTAGGAATTGTGTAAATTGTTCATCATTGAGAATTTTGATTGAGGATTATGGTTTTGTGTTGGTTTATGGAGAGAATGTTAAGTGAATTAGGTATGGAGGTGATGGAAGTATAATGGAATGTTAGAGTGTAGTGTGCAGTAGAGTTTTATGATATTTGAGTATGATTTTGGTTTGTTTTGGTTGTGAAAATTGGAAAATTGTGAAGTTTGAGGTTTTGGGTAAAAATGGATTTTTTGTGAGCTTTGTCTGATCATAACTTTTGCCTCGATTTTCAAAATTGATTGGAATTTGTTTTAAATTAAAGATGATCTTAAGAGCTTTAAAATGATATAAAGTTTGAGGAGAATGTATTTTTGTAGAGGGAGTTATGATCATTCAAAGTTGGTGTTGAAAACTTGAAATTCTGCAAAGTTACAGAATTCTGAGTTTTCTGGTATGTGCGCACGCACACTCTGCGCAAATTGTGACCTGTGCGCACGCACAGACCTGTGCGTCCATAAACGCAGAGGCAGGTAATCTGCTTGCAGCGCTGGCACAGCTTGTGCGCGTGCACACCGATGGAAAATTGCAACCTGTGTGTACGCACAGACCTGTGCACACGCACACGTTGGGAAGGCCAGTCTGTTGGGGGCGCTAGCATACCTTGTGCGAGCACACAGACCTTATAAATTTTGGTACCTGTGCGTACGCAGAGGGATCTTCCTGGGCGTGCGCACGCACACACTTGTACATACGCACACGCCCTGTTTCATAATTTTAAACTTTGTTTTCAACTGTTTCACCTTTCCAACAAGGCTATAAGCTTCTATAACACCATTTTAAGGTTTTTGGGCTTAGATTTGAGTATGGAAATAAGGGAAATAGGCTAAGGGTTTTAGTTGATGATTATTTTGGAAAGTTAGAGAACAGAGGTTTAGGTTTCTGTTGTATTGATGTTGAGTCTAGTTGAGAGAGAAGGAAGAATAGTGAACTTGGTGAATGACTAAGGTTGATGGAATGAGTATGAGTGGGAGTGTGTGTTATGAGGAGTGGCCTTTGAGATTGAATATTTAATTATACTATGCATTGTTCTCCGTCGTAGGGGTGGCAGAATCCCGCCTACGTTCGGATGTGAGAGTTGAAGCTGGGCTTCTCATTCATGCTTTTCGCAACCAGAGGAAGGTAGTAGGGCATGTTTCCTCGGAATATTTTTCTCTGAAAGGAGAATGTGGTAGGGCACTTATCCCTCGGAATTATCCCTCCTGAAAATGTGACTTCTCTCTGATTGCAAGGTGGTAGGGTACTAACCCACAGAATCATGCGACAACCAGAGGAAGGTGGTAGGGCACGTTCCCTCAGAATATTTCCCTCTGAAAGGAGAAGGTGGTAGGGCACTCTCCCTCGGAATTTTCCTCCTTATGCGCAATAGAGAGACTAATCCGGGAGTTGTCGACCGGATTTGCTGTCGGGTTTGGCACAATAACCGACATGTGATATCACAGCCAATAGGGCATACATTCATCATGTGCATATTCTATATGCTTGCTTGCTTTGTTACTTGAGTTTGCATAATTGTATAACATGCCTATTTGCTTCTTGAACTACTTGTTGTATATGAAGATTATCTGTGTTTTATTTGTTTGCATTCATTGTGATTGACTGGTGCTTGGGAGGTTAGGTAGGGGTGGCGATGAAATCGCACTGAGGTTAGGTTGGTGAAGCTGTGAGATACAGTGGTGTGATTAGTGTTATTTAGAACTCCCATAGTTCAGATAACCCAGTTTATGGTTTAAGTTCTTTATTTATTTATATTGTTAAGCTTGAATACCCGTATGCAATGTGAAGTTCTAGGATTGCCTTCGGCGTCCCGGGGCCTTACATCTTACATCATTGGGCACTATTACCATACTGAGAACCTCCGGTTCTCATTCCGTACTTTGTTGTTATTTTTCAGATGCAGATCATAATCTACTTCGGTGAGATTGTAGATATGGTAACAGAGCGGAGCATGATTTGTTTCTTGTTTATTTCTGTTTTACTTTCATCATAGTATTCTCTCTCCTTTTGTATATTTATCCTTATGGCCTTAAAGGCTTACTTGAGAGATAGGATGTATAAGCTGTTTTGATTCTAAAATTCTGTATCTCTCTATTTGTAACTAGTCAGCTTAAACTCTGCAAGCTGCGGCTAGTTTTCTATGTTTATATTACTATATCTATACATTTGTTCTATTCTCTTGCACCTATATCTTGTATCTTGTGTGTTAGTTTTGTGTGAACATTTCACGCTTCTGAAATAAAGGTTTTTTTGCTCACTCTTTCATCAGACTTCTAGATTATATTATTTCTTTCTATATATAAATATGTATAAGCCTTAGAATTGCTTCAATTGCATACTCTGAGCGTTTGTCATGTATTAGGTCTTGTCGAATGACGAGAATTAGAGCTTTATGCACATGACGGTCTATTGATTAACGCCATTAGTCTTGCGTTGCGTAATTCCTGATATTAAGTTTGACCAACTTAATACTAGTGAATTATGTATATGAAAGCACTAATGGGTTATCATATATGATACATGAGTTTTGAGTAAGGTAAATCGCGGATTTTGGGAACGTTAGAAACTATTTCTCGAGGTTGCTCAGTTATGTGCTTTGGATTCTGTTGGATGTCCTGTGACTTATTGTTTCTTAACCTATCTTGATGTTCTTGTTGCCATTTCTTTTGGGGAGCAGTTTGGTGTTTTCAATCCTATTTTTCTGTTCATATGCTTTCTTCTTTGATCCTAAATTGCATATGCCGGTTGAATTCCTTGGTGTATCTATCTTCCTCTGTTTGAGCTCTTTTTCTTGATCCATGTAATTTTTTGACATGACTCTGAACTTGTCTAGATGCAGTGTGCCTTTTTATGTCCTTACTCCTAGTCTTGTTTAAAGAAATGGTGATTCAGTTATTCTCTTAATTGACTATATTTATAACCAATTTTCAAACTTTTATAAAAATCGCTTCTGATTTGATATACACCTATCTATATAAAACTTTGAAAATTCCTTATGCAATTTAAAAACTATTTATTTCTAATACCTCTCCTGTTCTTTTACTGGTTTACGGAACTACACTTATTTTAAGTACAATTTGACTTTCCAAAATAATTCTATTACGGTTCCTATACGTAACTCTACTTGATTATGTACTTAGGTATTTTTAAATTCTTAAAGGAAAGGCTTTTCGCTTTTATTCCTGTTAGTTTTCATTTGACAAATTGACTTTAATTTAGCATGATGCATTATTTACGCATTTGTTGTTCTTTTGAAAATATTGGGTTCATACCTTTCCTCTCAAGTACGGGCTAGTTCTTTAAGCTTTTATTTCTATGGTTGCGATACTTGATTTTATTTTTAACTAATCTTTTTCTTTTATGAACACCACCAGTAGTCTCAGTTTTTCTTCTCTTGTGAATTTCATACTCCTCTAAGTCAGCTTAAATTTGTTTCTATCTAGTGTATTGTTTGTCCTCTTAATTGTCATTCTTTAGTCAAAGGTTCCTTCTTGAAACTTCACTATTGATTGAGTTGTCTTTCTTGACGTGTGTTACCTTCTTTTGGACCAATGGAAAGCTTATTTGGTGTCTCATGCTTCGTGGGTCTTATTTGAACTTCCTTGATTTAAGATCCTTTCTTGTTTTGTCTGATTTCTTTTTTTTGTACATCTTAATATTCTTGAATGTTCTTATGTGATGGCAATTTCAAGTGTATTCTTAGAGTTTTGATGTGAACTTTTGAAATAAGTTTTGGATTTTCTCAAGAAATATAAATCAATTTTTCTCGCTTAAATTGCATCCATGCCTATCCTTTAAATTGACAAAGTTGTTTTGAAGTTGACACGCACTATTTTAAATAAAGTTTTGGAACCGACTGATAAGCAAATTTTTACCACGGAGTTTCCTTTTCTAAATAAAGTTTAACTTGTTCCATATTTGCTATAAAATTTCATACACGCTTGTTTGAATTTAAACTTTGAGAATTCTTGAACAAACTTTTGATTTTCTTACAACCTTGCTATAATATCAGTGTATACCTTTATCTGATTGAGTACCTAAATGTCTTTCAGGATTTTCAAAAAATTATTTTGGCCTTAACCCAATTGACTTTCATTTTTCAAACCTCACCTATTCACTCTTTTACTTGGAAACTATTTAGACAAAATGCAATTTAGTTTCTTTTAACCATATTGCAATTTTGATATATGTTTCTGTCACCCTTTTGTGAAATGCGAGTTACATACCTTTCTTTTAGCACATGAGGTGATCTTCTTTCAGTTTTTTATTCCTTATATTCAAATGTACTATGTGTACTTAATCATAAATTTTAAACCTTGAGAGTGTCATCATTAGCTTTAGTTAACCTTCTTCTGTGATTTCATACTTGTTAACTCAGCTTGATTTAGTTCCAAACTACTGCCTTGCTTATCCTTTTTGTGTCCCTATCAATTATCTCTAATTCAGAAGTCATCCTTGAGGTTGCTAAACTGGATTTCTTTCCAATACTCTTCATCAATTGTACATCCTTGTTTACTTGTAGATTCAGTAGTTCTTTCAAAACTCTTGCGGAGACTATCTTTATTGTTTGTCCTTCTTTTTCAAATTCTTTTATCTTTCTGAGTAAACTTGAGAATTATTTTGATGTCACGTGCGATCTTTAGGTATAGTAATGCGATGTGTTAGTTCTTTAAGACCTGTTTATGGATACGGAAGGTGAAGCGGTAAGTGTGTAACGTTATGAGAAGTTGTGAGAGTTTCGTTTCTCATGGAAGAGTCTACGGATGTTAGGTTTGTGACCAGTTCGTGGAGTTGCGGTATATCGGTTGAAGGGTACTACTCAACACTGATGGCAGGAGAAGTGCCGACTGTTTCTTTTGCGGTTTTTACTTATGATTTTCAGTTTCTAATTGGTATGATTTTGAACCAAGTTGAAAAGGGTTTTAAAGGCTAACATGATTTTCAAATTTGGTTTGAGAACTTTTGGTTTAAATGTTTTGCTTTTGAAATTAAATCGAAACTCTTGGTCTGAATAATATGGTTTACAGAAAAAGTGAGTTTTATTATTTTCTTGATTTGTGATTTGGTTTATAATTTATCTTATCAAAACAAGATTCAAATTGAAAGGTTTTGATTTAAGAACAAATGAATTTTTGAGCCTTTTGAAAAAGCTTTCATGATGAACTGATTTAGATTGAACTTGTTTTTATCGCTTTGCGAAATGTTACAAAAGCAGTCTTTGGTTTTGTACGTTGGAAATTCTTGGTTTGGAGGATATTGTTTAAAAAGAAAAGTGAGTTCTCCGATTATGTTAATTTGTGAATTTGGGTTCCAAATTATCTTATCGAAAGGAATTCAAACTAAGAAGTTTTTATTTACGAACAACCATAATTTCAAGTAGTTGATTTTCGAGTAAACGATTTTTGTCTCTTTTGAAAAAGGTTTAACAATGATGACGATAATCAGAGTGATGACGATAATCAGAGTGATGTAGCGGAAGGAGAAAGGGAATATCGACACGGTAGGGCGTTTTGATAGGGATATGTCGCATAACTCGGATTTTCGAGGGCGAAAATCTTTTTAAGGAGGGGAGGATGTAAGAACCCGCGTTTTCATGTAAAACCGTTTTAAAAATAATTTGTACCCGAAATAAATTCAAAATTTAGAAGTTTTAATTTGAAAATAAAAATGTGAAATTTGGTTTCAGTAAATTTTTCTGAGTCAGAAAACCGAGAAAAACTGCGAACCGGCAGCCGAACCGGCCAAACCGGTTTAAGTTTGTCCGGTGTTGTGTTTTTAGAAAAATAAAATTTTGGAAAATTGGTTTATTGTTTTAAAAGGACAAAAATAATTTTTGAATTGAAAACCGGACACTAATCTTAAAAGTTTTGGCATAAAGTGAGCCAAATGAACTAAAAACGCTAACGGGTGGACCGAACCCAAACCGGGCCCAAGGTCCAACATATATAAGGCCAATTAATGAGCATTTAGCTCGTTTTGACCTAACTTGAGAGAGAGGGGGCGCAGATTGGAGATGAGAGGAGAAGAGGGGAATGTCACTATTCACCCTCACTTTCTTTTGCTTGTAACTTGAGCTACAGACCTCCGATTGACGAGCCGTTTATGGCCAAGCGAAGCTCTTGACGAGCTCTTTCTTTCTATCTAAAGAAATCTGGTAAGGAATTGCGTTCTGCTTCCTAGTTTCCAGCCCTAAGTTCTGCGCGTTTTTGTGTTTGGTTTTTGAGTAGATTTTGTGGTTTTGCTTTTTTAGGTGATCTTTAGTAGTGGGTAATTGATGGATTTTATCCTTAATCACATTGGATAAGGTAAGGTTTTACTAAACTTTTGTGTTTAGCTGTTTTGTGTATCTTAGGTTTTGATGTTGGTATGTATATGTGATATTAGATTGAGTTTTGTTGTTTGTTGGAGTTGATTGAGGCTTTGGAGCAAGCTTGGTAGCTTCATTTTGATGTTGGGAACATTTTGGGAATCGACCAAGGTATGGTTTCGGTTTCCTTTATGTAATATGTAATGTTCATGGACACTTAAGCTAGTTGATTCTAAGATAGGATTGAATGTTGTTGGTGTATTAATGATTATATATGAATTGGTGATAATTCTTGGTTGTATTGGATTAGTGTGGTTGATGATGATTATTGGAGATTATTGGTATTGATGAGTATTCATGGTGATTATTTATATAGGTTAATATTGATGATTATGATGTGTGACGATATATGTTGTTGGTGATTATTGGTATTTAATGGTTATGAAGGTTGATGATGAATGTGTGAATTATTGTTGTTAATGAGAGAAAAGGTTTTGGTTGTTGAGGGTTGGTGGTGATTATGAGTGTAGTTTCATGATTGGATTGACAATTATAATTTGGTAGTGATATATGGATTCTTGATGTAGGAATTGTGTAAATTGTTCATCATTGAGAATTTTGATTGAGGATTATGGTTTTGTGTTGGTTTATGCAGAGAATGTTAAGTGAATTAGGTGTGAAGGTGAT
Organism: Arachis duranensis; assembly: GCF_000817695.3. Lineage (NCBI taxonomy): Eukaryota > Viridiplantae > Streptophyta > Magnoliopsida > Fabales > Fabaceae > Arachis > Arachis duranensis. The sequence goes on from NC_029781.3 coordinate 65,149,084, forward strand.
AGAAGTGTAATGGAATGTTAGAGTGTAGTGTGCAGTAGAGTTTTATGATATTTGAGTATGATTTTGGTTTGTTTTGGTTGTGAAAATTGGAAAATTGTGAAGTTTGAGGTTTTGGGTAAAAATGGATTTTTTGTGAGCTTTGTCTGATCATAACTTTTGCCTCGATTTTCAAAATTGATTGGAATTTGTTTTAAATTAAAGATGATCTTAAGAGCTTTAAAATGATATAAAGTTTGAGGAGAATGTATTTTTGTAGAGGGAGTTATGATCATTCAAAGTTGGTGTTGAAAACTTGAAATTCTGCAAAGTTACAGAATTCTGAGTTTTCTGGTATGTGCGCACGCACACTCTGCGCAAATTGTGACCTGTGCGTCCGCACACGGCAATCTGCTTGCAGCGCTGGCACAGTTTGTGCGCGCGCACACCAATAGGTAATTGCAATCTGTGCGTACGTACAGACCTGTGCGCACGCTCACGGTGGGAAGACCAGTCTGTTGGGGGCGCTAGCATACCTTGGGAAGGCCAGTTGTTGCTGATTATCATTGCTCTTGTTCATTTAAATTGAAAAAAGTATTTTGTACCAAATAATAGTTTATTATCTCTTTTTGCATCATTAGTTATGTCTAAGAATTGATATTTGATTTTATTAATATATTTGTAAAGACTTGCATTTTAAGTTTTAACACATGATTTAATTTTATTTATATAATTTTATATTTTTTAATTATGACCGGGGTAATCGGGTGAATCAGAGATCCACCGGGTGAACCAGTAACCCAGTTATATGACCGGGTTGATTATCGGTTCGGTCTGATAACTATACTATTTACTAAGATCGAGATGTCATTTTTTAATCTTCATGGTGAGTTGATACTAATTGCTGCTATTACTTTCATTTAAGGTGATTCCCTTCTTTGTATCTTTTGTATGAATTGGAATTTGTTTGGGTAATTGATGTTCAATCCCTCTTTATCGTTGTATCTTTTGTATAAATTTGAATTTGTTCGGGTAATTGAAGTTTAATCCCTCTTTATCATTCATAGGGTTCTGAGTAATTCGTTATATTGCTCTGTTTCTATTTGAATTACATATTCTTAATGAGGCCAGTATCTAAAGTGAAAAACAGTTTATCACCTTGATTTGCAGTAGCGAAACCATAACAGTGCGAGTCTATGACAAAACTCAGTGGGAGGAGAAGGTGAAGGTTTAAGGTTAGTCTTCCAATATTATTAACTAAGTGTTGGTCATTACTGCATTTATTCCTGAATAATTGCTCATATCTCTCTGCCATTCAGAAAAGTAATGAGGACTTGCTTGCTCTACATGCATGCCAAAGTGCGAGTTTCTACATTTGGCCATGCAGTTTCTTGAAGCTGTCCACCAGACAAGGTTCATTCTTTTATAGCCCTAGTATATATACTAACTTCCAATTAGATGTTCATATTGTCTCAGGTTACCATGTTTTTGCATTGTGTCTTCCTGAAACTGAAGTTGCAATTATCATTTCATTGTTTGTGTCTGTGAAAAATGTTGGTATTGATGTAAGATTAAGCACACACTATTGAATAACTTACTTCAAAAATGTCTATTTTACTGATTCAGTTTTTAAAAGCATAATACAATAGACGAGAGAGCTTTCTAAATCTGAATAACCAAACAAGCATCGAAGAGGGAATACCAAAAAAATTCCAGCACTAAATTAATAACCATCCATAAAAAAGGTTAAGAAATAGAATGCAGACTTTCAAAGAAAGACCTTAATTCAACTCGAGGGCAGAACCCAAGAAGCTCATAACCAATCTTTTAATTATCCTAGAAGGTTCATCCCTAGCACCAATAGAAAAACACCAGCTTCAAAGGGTCATTGCTGTTCACCAGCATCTTACTTTTGGTTCTAAGAGAAGCATCAGAGAAAGTAGAGAGAAAGAGAGTGCGAGTCAAGACACAAGTGATTAAATAATGGAATGTGCAACTATTCTTCATTTTATATTTTATGGTTCAAAATTTTTATGATGATCTTCTGAATATTTAAAAAACATACTCTGCTGTTATGAAGATCTATTTATTTAGTTTTTGGTACTACTTTGAGTTTTGACTGATTTCTGTTTCAATGTATTGTAATGTTGGTATGCAAATTAGTGTTGTTGGTTCTGCACTGGTTCCTGTTTGATTTGGATAGGTAACTTGCATTTGGAATGATGCTTTAATGTGCTTGAAATTCTGATAGTCTGATAAACTGTGACCATGACTTGATCTCTCTGACTGTAAACAGAAAATTCAATAGCATCATTCATCTTTGGAATATTCTATCTTAATGTTGATGACATCAAAGGACCTAAAATTCAAAGGGACTTTGTGCTCCTTTTTCAAATTTTGTTCTTTCCATGAAGTTGTTTCTGTTATTGCCCTTAATTTTGTAATGCTTTTGTCTGCAACTTGCCATGGACTTGAGGGAGTAGATATTTAATTTGTGCTTATCTTAATTGGTGTAGTTTGAAGCAGCATAACGGTGACCTTAAGGCTGGTGCAAAAGCATCCTGTGCTGGAAGGCCATGGATTTGTGCATGTCTCATTTGTGGTTTCGCAGACCAGAGTGAAGGTATACATATGACTTTTCGTGTGCTTTTGTTTATACCAGTTGCCAAGACACTGCATGATTGTTTTTTAATGGCCATAACTTTAAGCTCAACATATTTCTGGATTAAGCTAATTAATAAATTGTTGAAAGATGTTACAAGTTTCTGCCACTATTCAATATTACTTCCAGTAGGAATTCTAGAGAGTAGAAACTGTAAAGAGGGAGCAAATTGGTCTATTTTTGCTCATCTGTTCTTACAAGTTACAATGGTGTAATGTGATTCGATTTGATATGGTGGTTTGATGTATTGATTTTGGCAAATACAAATAATGTGTTTTTATTGCTAAAGGGAATGTTTTCCCAGATGTAGTAATCTGTCCTAGATTATAAAGAAATTTAAAAGGAGATTTGAGTATAAATGGGATGAGCACAAACATGATCCAAGACAAGGTGCAATGTCATCGTTTGATCCATATAGCCAACATACCCTACTTAGTAGGATCGTGCTTTGTTGTTTTCATTGTTGTTGAAGTGATTTGTTCTAGCTAAGTGCTGGCAAATAAGATGCAAATGTTATATTTTGCATTTCTCATTTGCACTTTAGTGTTATTCTGTGACTAGTGTTTCTCTTTTCCTTAGACATTCTATGCAGATTGTTATCCTCCAGCATCTATAATTGTCTCATCTTGTTATGTTTAAGCTGCTAAAGATTTGCAGCATTAGTTTTTCTCATGACTTTCCAGTTAATGTATTTTGTACTGTGTTCCTTCATCATTGTAGCTTGTGCGTTTGAATCAAAATGGAAAGATTTATCAAGGAAATCTCCTCGCAAAAGTCAAGGTGGCAGTAGCTCAAACAGATTGAAGATCCCTCGCGTAATAACGAGTTCTTTACAAGCTCAACTAGAAGAAGAGAGAAAGGAGAAAGAAGAAATGAAGAAAGAATTGGATGAGATAGAGTAAATTGAACTATATAATGTTTTGTTGAATAGTATATTGTCTATTTAGTATAATGTCCATCTAATTAAATAATGCTTGAGATTTTGATACTTACCATTAGAAATTTGGAATTACATAGGTTAGTTTGAGTTTATTGACAAAATGATTCTTACATTGTTTGTCATTTATTTAGTTGACTATTAATCATTGATACTTTTAAATTTTTACAATTTGTATTTGTCACGAATTATTTATATTTATTGCGAACTTTGCTACAAATTATTTGTGAAATTTGCTATGCAAGTTAGCTGCGATTTTTGTTGTGGATTTTATTGCTGAGTTTGCTGCAATGATTATCTGCGAATTTTGGTGCAAATTAATTATCTGCGAAATTTGCTGCGATTTTTTTTCGCAGATTTTATTACTTGTGGAGTTTGCTGTAATGATTACCTGCGAAATTCGCTGGAGAATAATTATCTGCGAAATTTGCTGCAAAAGTTAGCTGCAATTTTTGTTGCAAATGTTGCTACAAATTTCGTTCATGCAAAAAATTTTGCAGCTAAATTGGATAAAACTCTGATTTTTTTTCACAAAATTACTTGCGAATTTCACAAGTTTTTCGCGACAAAAGTCGTAAGTAAGCTAAATTGGATAAAACTCTGATTTTTTTTTCACAAAATCACTCGCGAATTTCACAAGTTTTTCGCGACAAAAGTCGCAGGTAAGTTACTTGCAAATTTAAATTTGCAGCCAAAGTCGCAGAAAACAAAATTATTTGCAAATTCTAGTCAAAATTCGCAAGAAAATTCACAGCTAATATGCTGTTTTTAGTAGTGCGGTGCAGCCTAATGACAACATTTCTCTCCTTGTGGACTAGCTTTGTGTTCACCAGTGCAGAAACATCAAGTCCTTCATCGATGAACTTATTCTCTTTCTTTTTCGGGAACTTCATTGAACATCCTGAGTTCCGAACCAAAAGCCAAGAAAACTTATAAAACCTAACGAACAATAGAAAACTATATTATTTAATATCTATGCAAGTATCCAAATGATGAACCTACCAAATATAATGTTTAAACATCTCTAAGACATGTTAAGGGAAAAGAACCACTCTCCTTATATACAACATCCCATGGTCTATCATCTTAATCTAGCCTATAGGTAGCCCTTTCCATGGCGCCGACAACCATGCTCTGATATCATTGTTAAGTATCTAAAAAAAGTGGGAAACCACACCTTAAAAGCTAACTGTTAAGAGAGAAGAATCACTCTCCTTATATATAACATCAAGCATCCCATACTACTCGATATGGGACTTTGAGCACCCCATAATACCCAAGTCCCTAACATCATCATATATCTATACTAATCAAATGTGCAAACAAATTACATAATGAATCAATTTCACCAATTCCACAAGAGAAAAAAAAAATAAAAAAATGCTATTGCTAAGGTATTAAAGAGAAAAAAGGATGGAAAAAACAGAAAACTGTGACAGATCAAAGATTGAGTTAGTGACATAGAATTGATATAGATCTGCCATTCAATGATCGCAAATATATTTGTTTCAGGGGTATTTGCATGGTTGACAGGTTGAGCCGGCAGGCTAGCCATCATCGAGAGCAGCCGTAACATTTGCCAGTGTTATGACACTATACAGAGCCAGAAAAATCCTAGTCCTGGTAGATTCTCTAAAATGGAGGAACACAGTTTGTGTTAAGGACGACGAGAGTCTCCTAACAAAGCAATAACATGACAAAAGTTAAGATATCTATATGAGCTTCTTCTTCCGAAAGAAGCGCTTCAGGTACCACAGCTGCAGTGCCGCCGCCATGATGCACACACCAAGAGACATGATGCTAAACCAAGCAACTCTTGCATTTGTTCTTTCACTAACTTGCCTCATATTTGCTTCCCTGTAAAATAGTCCCAGAAAGCAAGTCATAAAATAATGCACATGCATTAATCAATCATAATGGTTACAGTTATGTAGTTAAAGCATAAAATTTTTAAAATTTATTAATAATTTTGTTGAAAATATTTTTTATCAATAAGGGGGGCTAAATGCCTAACACCAAACGAACTACATAGCTAACTATTCTGGAGTGAGCTGTTTTGTTGAAATTGATACTTGTAAAGGTTTATAATAATTCAGTGTTAGTTCCACTTCTAGCCAACCCAAAGTATTAAGGAAACCCTACCCAAATTTTTAACCTAAGAACTAACTTTGAGCTGAACCAAATTTTCAAGCTAAATTGGCTCATGAACACAGCACTCGCCATCTTGAATCTATTTCTCAACATTCTTGCCGTTGCCTAGGAGTGAAAATAGTCTGAGCTAGGTTGATCTTCGGCTTAATTGAACCTAGCCCGTATTGGAATCCTCTGAGGCAAGCCAAAGTCTATTATCTCGCATAAACTTTCTTAAACCCTTGCTTTTTTAAAAGCCTGGTCCAGACTCCGTAATTCTATTATTTACAAGTTTCATTTCATAGGAAGATATTCAGATAGACAAAAAGTTTACATCTAAGAAGGATTTCTAAAAGCTGAATGCTATGATGGCCATCCATATGGAAGTTATGGTAGTTCCGAAGTTTTGACAACACTTAAAAAGGATAACCAAAATAAATATCATGCTTTGTTACTATTTGTCAATATTTTTTTTATTTGAAAATAAAACGAAAAGAAAAAGTATGATCAAATTAAAAAACTGTTGCGAAATGGGAAGAAAGTGTGACTTCAATTTTAGCTATACGTTTTAAATATTGTCAAAATTTCATAGTAATCATATCAACAAAAATAATAGCCACCACAAAATTCAACTTTCTAAAAAGGTCAAAAGTCTACTTCTAATAATAAATTGTAAGAATTACTGTCCAAAATGGTCATCGAAACGCCATGCTCATACATACGTCAATTTGGTCTTTGAAATATTAGATACCTCAAAGTGGTTCATGAATTTGGTGAGTTAGAGTGCTATTGTCAAAATTGCATTTCCGCATTACAATGTTAGTTTCTATGAGCAATATGCTTACTCAAATATACCATTGATCAACTTAGTTTCAAAGGTATTATAGAGGAAACGTAGTTTTCCTACCTCATGCCCCCACCTAGAATAATGCATGCCGAAATTAACTGGTTAAATCAAACTCTAACCTAACATAGAGGCTATCATTCACTATTAAGATTTAAGAGGAAGAGACTTACTTATCCTTCAAATAAATTAGATACTGATGGATAGCTTGCACTGCTCCCTCAAGTTTCATCAGCTCAAGTTCAACACCCTAAAACAAAATTAAAATAATAACAGCATTACAAACTTAGAATACTACATTTAGAAATTACAGGGGAAATAACAGAGCATGAACCATATCAATTTTGATAAGTCAAACTATCAAGGATTACCTATGTATCCAACAGTTAAAAATAAGAACACATAATTTAACTCTATATTTCTAAGAACATACATTGGTTACAACTGCAATTTAGGTAATACTCACGTGAAAGTTGAAGCCATTGTATTTTGTTACATAAAACAAAACACCCCTATAAATATAAAACTAATTTCCCTTTGATGTCGCTTGAAGAAATAGAGGGGAATCAAGATGTATTTCCAACATCAAGAGTGATCAACGAAAATTGCCTATCATTCTAGCAATGAAATAATGACTATTTTGGATTTTGTTTTTTTCCTTCAGCTTACCTCAATCTTTTCTTTCTTTGCAACAGATTCCCAATCCTTGGCCGAAATTCCAGTTTTCCATTCAATGCCGAGAGATACACCTTCTTGATGATGACCATCCATCCAGAAGCACGCCACATAATTCCCACCTTCCGCAGTTGTAAATGCAAACTGACCTTGTGTCACATTTTCTTTCTGGTGGAGATTATTTCCATAAGGAGACGTTACCTGTGAAATAAACAAATTATTAGCAATTAATTTAGATTTTAAAACAGCAAAGACCTCAAGTCTTCAATAGCTATGCATTTGCAACAGTGTTTCGCATAGCAACAAGCTAGATCAGACATCTATAAAATTTCAGAGTGTTCAATATCCTTAATAAATTGCGGTTGCGTTGTCTTCAGCAACAAAGTTGCTTGCAACTTGTTTCCAAGTTGGGATTTTAGAAGCGAGGAAGGGAAAAGAATAATTTATAGTCATATAGCGTTAAAATTAATACTAAAGCTTTTTTTTACCTCTCACTCCAATACCCCAATTGAGAAACAGCCCCTAAATTGAAGCTATAATTGTGGTCATTTCGATTTATGTACATTTTCTCCAATTTTCCATATGGCAACTGCAACAGTTACCGAGACCATAACTGTAACCCTAACCTTAATCTAAAACTACGCTAGCAGGTAACAGCCATTCTTCCATGATTTATCATTGACTAGGATTCATTTGAGTGAGAAATTCATCGTACGCGATGGATAATAGATTAATATCTTTGACTACCTTCAAAAAATGTTTACACGGAAAAAAAGAATCAATCTGTCTCAGAAAGAGTAAAAACAGAAATTACCTTGGCAGAAATACCAGGAAGATGGTGATGACCCTCACCAGGAATAACATAGTAATCAGCTAAAACGACGACGTTTGATTGGATTTCCTCGGAGATACACTTAGTTCCCGAACTTGGAATTGTTAACCACACGGCCTCAGCTTGAGGCACCACAACAAAAAGTGTGGTCAAGCAAGAAAACACCAACAGCATCATAATAGTCATTCCGGTTGCAGAACTCGAGTTCATTGTTGACTTTATTTGAATTATAGACTTGGTCACGAGGTCTCAGATCTATAAGAAAGACACAGGAAGAGAGTATGGATATAAGACCTATGAGTATTTGTGTTGCGTCTTGCGTTTGTTCAGGCGTTAATGTTTATGAAGTTTTGGTTCGTAAGAAAGGACATTGGTGGACGGGGCAGTAGGAGGCCGAGGTGACGCATATGGATCTTATGTGGCTTCGGATTGACCAATGATATCAACGATTCAGCGTCTTGTCAACAGATCAGCCACTACTTGTTCAGGGTGTAAAATTAAGGAGTGTCTTAAAGGTGATGAGTGATATTACCTGAAGTCTTTTTTTTAATAAATATAAGAGAAAGGGATAAATGGATATCTGATTTTTTGGTATATGAACATTTAAGTTTTTTATTTTTTTAAAATTTGGACATATTGATTCTGAGTTTAATTTGTCTAATTTTAAAATTTTTTTTATGTGTACATCTGTATCAACTAGGTTAATACAATGGAAGTCATATTTGATTTTTTTTTGTTGAGTCTAACAGACCAAAGTGAACATGAGGAATCGATATGTTTAAATTTTGAAAATGTCAAAACTTAAATGTATTTTTAAATTATCGAGGACTTCAATATCTGTAAATCAAAATGTCAAAAACCTATTTACCATTTTCTCTAAATCTAATTAAGTTTGTGTAAAATTCAGTAAAAAAAAATATATATATATCATTTTTTGCCGTACACAATTTTTGAAATATAATATATAAAATTTTGTATATAGCACAAATTTATTGATACAACTACAAATTTTTATGCATAGTACATATATTTTTGCACATAGCACACAAATATTTGCATATATCAGAAATTTTTGTTGCGAATGTATTTTGTACTTAGGAGACACAATTTTTTAGGTATGTAGTCCTTCAAAAATTTTTATGCTGCACATAAAAAATTCTATGCTATGCAACAAGATTTTTGTGTTGTTCACAAAAATTTATGTGTTGTGCGTATTTTATTGGTTGAATGTCAATATTAAAAATTTTTGTACTGTATACTAAATTTATGTGCTGTGCACTAGAATTCATGTATTGTGTATCAAAATTTCTGTGCTCTAGTTTTCTGAACATTTATAAGAAAAGAAGAAGATGAAGACAATGAGGACGATGATAATGATAATAAAAGAAGATGAGGAGGAAAAAAAAGAGAAGAAGAAACTAAACAACAACAACAACATCAATAATGATGACGGTGGTGACAGCAATGATAACAACAGCGGTAGCAGCACTGACGATGACAATGACATTGAAGAAGGAAGAAGAAACGTAAGAAGAATAAGAAGCAACGATGATCGTTAAAGGAGAGAGAAGTGACGCACGAATAATTTTTTATTTATAAATAATTTGGTTAAACTTGATTACTCACTTGGACACCTAGCATTTTTATAAAATTATCTCTAATATTTAAATTTGTCATATTTAAATCCTTATGGTTTTAAAATCGTCTCATGTTATTAAGCTATTAGTGATCTGTTAAGGACAATATTGTTATATTGAGACGATTTTAAAATATTAAGGATTTAAATAGAAAAAAAATTTTAAAGATAAAAATAAAACATTATTCTTAGAAAAATGATTAAATTAAGTAAATTTATTTTTTTAATTTTACTTTTAATCACATTGTTTTTATTTTAAGTAAATTTATTTTTTTATTATGAGTAAAATTAAAAAAATTAAATTGAATAATTATCTATCACAAAAAAATTAATAATATGAAAGGATAAATTAAAATATATTTCAAAGTTAAAAATACAGTTTAATTAAATTAAATATTAAATAAGTTCGGTATATTAGAGAAAAAAATATAATTTATATTTTGTTATATATGTACATGTTGGTCAATAATAAAATAAGTTTTGAGATATTGAGGTCAAGGCTCGACAAATACTTTTCGAAGGACATAGTACTCATCGAAAGGAATTTATCGAGAAGATAAGTAAGGTTAATCGACAAGTCTTATCGAAGAAGATTGTTGAGTGAAGATAATTGATGGCAATTATTCACATCATACAAAGCGCGATAACAATTACTAAAAGATTAATGCACGTGTAAAATATATTTGAATTTGATTGGTTAAAGAGTCTTATAAATAGATGAAGATTAGAAGGAACAAAAGTTAGAATCTCATTTGAGAAAACACTCTCACACTCTCATATCTCCAGCGAATTTCTGAGTTTGCTAAGAGCTTTTTTTTTTCTCTGTAGGATTTTTTCCATATCTTTTACATTTACTTTAAATTTCTTGTAATCTTTATCTTCCTGCAAATTTATCTTTTTAGCAAAGTTGTTCTTTTCATTCCCTTTAGACTTTCCGTACTTTGTATTTGATTTCAAAGTCCTTCGATTTTATCGAAGGCAGTTTATTGCTTTCTTTAAATAAAATGATATTTCTTTCATTTTCAGTTATTTTATTTCGAAAGTTATTCTTTTTTTCTTTTCATATTTTCTTTTGTTATTTTAGCCAATTTAAAAGAATCTTTCCTACACTTTCAAAAACTAGTATTCACAAGAGGAGTAGATTTTGTTCCCAGATCACTAAATATCGAACCCCCAGATTTGTTAAAAATTGTAAAACACATTGGCAGGCCCAATGAGACAATTTTAAAAGTTAAGTGTGTCAAAAAGTTTTTGTCATGATCTAGTGGATGCAATAGTGGTAGAATTATACATATGGCAGACGAAGTTTCTAATAATGAATCATTTGCAAATCATAATGTTGCTATAGTTGCACAAATGTCAGCAGAGATGATGTCGCGTTCTAAAAGTGGTACATTAGTGGAGAACGCAACATTTACTAATCTTCCAGTTGGGAATAATGGGCAAAATCCACTTCCACGAATTGCTTTAACACAAGCACAACCACCAGTAACAACTGGTTGGCCTCCTTATGGCCTACCTCCAAGTTATAATCCACCCATGGGTGGTTATGCTCCTCCTATTAGATTTGGAAATACGTCAATTAGCAATTCAGTTCCTCCATTACATCTTGAGTTTTCTCGTGTTTATCAAGTGTGTTCCACATCTAATGGTTCTGGTTTGATGGTTGCCTTTCGACAACATTTCGATGAAAGTCATCATGATTTGGTCAATTTGTTGACCCAGCAAATGACTACCATATTGAATTCTATGATGGCTGATCATGAGTCAAAATTTGAGTGTCTTGCTAGACAAGTTGAGCAAATTGCTCGAATCGTTGATTATGACGAAGATGATTAACAAAATATGCAAATGAACTAAGAAGATATGATTAATATGCCTAGAAATTAGGATGGTGATATGCATTTTGAAGGAGATATTTCTCGAGTGATTCAACGAGATCAAAACACGTATGACGTTTTGGCTCGAATGCAGGTTAATCAACGTGGTGAGAGATACCAAGTTACTAGAATGGTTGAGGATATGATTAATAGAGTCGGATTCAATGTGGGTTGTATGAGTCATCAGTACTTTGTTTCTGCTTTTTCTGCCGTTGTGCAAGTGGTAGAAGTGCCTAGAGGCGTGAAAAACCCTAAAATAGTTTGCGAGTGAAGTTGGTGAATCGACTATTGAGCATATTGCTCGATATATGGTTGAATTGAGAAATTTAGCAAATGATGAGAACTTAAAGATGAAATTTTTTCCTTCTTCTTTAACAAAAAATGCATTAACTTGGTTTTCTAACCTCTGGCCTAATTCAATTGTAACTTGGGCACAGTTAGAGAATGCTTTTCATTCTCAATTTTTTAGAGGAGAATTGAATGTGACAGTCACCAATTTGGCGGCTTCGAAACGAGAGGATGGTGAATCAATATATAACTTCATTATTTGTTTTTAAAAACGCTCGAAGTCAATGTTATGTGTCTCTTCCTGAAAATGAAGTAGTGAAAATAGAAACCATGGATTTAGGATGTTACATGCGTCGAAAGTTGCTTAATGTCCACATACCTGACTTAGCTCATTTAGATGAAAGAGTTCATCAAATAGAAATTCTTCAAAAGGAGAAAAAATATTTAAAAATGAGAAAAGGTTGAAAAATAAATATTTTTCTCGAAAAGAAAAGGTTTTATATGTCGAAGTAGAATCTTCAAGTGAGGAGTCTGATTTTGAATTTTCTGAAGTTGATTTGGCTGAATTAAAAAAAGTCCACTTTATGTATGCTCTCTGCTTAAAAAAATCATGAATGTTGATAGATCTAACGATACAAAACGTAAGAGAGGAAAGAAGAATAGCTTCTATATTTCAAAATCAGATCAAATATTTGATGTGTTGCTTAAAGATAAACAATTAATCTTGTAAGAAGGCAAGACATTGCTTTCGATAAAATATTTAAAGTGGAAAACCTATTGTAAATTTCATCAAATAACTAGCCATTCAACTATTAACTATGTTCATTTCAGGGACTTGATTCAAGAAGCAATTATGGAAGGGAGATTAAAGTTCGATGATAGTATAAAAGAGATGAAGGTTGACTCTGATCCTTTTGATGCTAGTGCAAATTTTGCGAAGCCTTTCTTAGGGTTCAACATGGTTGGTTTTTCTTATGAATTTGATACTGTTATGGGGGATTTCAAAGCTAATTTTGAGCAGTGTCTCCGGGTGTTGGTGAAGGATTGTTAGAATTCCTGATGTAGTAGAAATTGAAAGATCCAGATGTGTCTTTGTGCCCTTGGGGTAATGATGTTTTCGATACTGATACTGCAACTATATTTGAGAAAGAAAGAATGAAAAAAGAGTTAGGACATAAAGAAAAATAAATTCGTCAGAGGCAACCTCCTCGAAGACAAGAGGGACAAAGTTCTGGTGTCCATCAGAGGAAATTTTCTTCTTCAATGAGTCGCTCACAAGGTTTGATTGTGTAATGGATACGAAATTGCCAGGAGTATTGTAATCGAGATGCGTAATATAAGCGTAACTCTTAGAGAGGTCATCGAGATTTCAATCAAAGCCATTATCCATATCCTCGAGGAAGAGCTAGAGGAAATTGAAGTGGAAGGAATGGACAACAAATGGTGCAGAAGAAATCATTGAATTCTAAAGACAAAGGGGCAATGCCTTTTGTTCATTCTAGAATAGCCTTCTCGTCTGATGGGAAAACTGCTCCTAAAGAGATTTCCTCATAGGCTAAATTCAAAAAGGGCAAAGCTGTTATTGTATCCCCAATTGATGATAAAGGAAAAGATGTTGATTTGGATAAAGAATATTTTGAGGAAGGTGATGAGGAAATGGTAAGCACGATTTCAATCATACCAACTGAATACTTAAGGGAATACGAAGGAAATCCGAATGAGTATTATGATGTGGAAGATGAAAAGGCTTTTGCTTTTATTCGTTTTGAAGATGAATTGGGATATTTCCAAAGACTAACAGAAAAGCAGAAGTCATATCTTCGACCATTGCATGTTACAGCTTATCTAAGTGGTATTTGTGTTAACAAAGTTTTACTCGATGGAGGAGAAGCAATTAGTTTGTTGCCAGAATGAATGTTGACTAAGGTAGGGAAGTATTCTGATGATTTGATCCTTACTAATATTTCACTGATTATAGTGGTGTATCAACCCCCTGCAAAAGGGTTAGTGACTCTCCAAGTGCAAGTGGAATCTTCTTGTCAAAACATTATTTTTGTGGTGGTGTCTTCAAAGGCTAGCTATAATGCATTGCTTGGACGAGATTGGATTCATGGTGTTGGAGTTGTACCTTTAACCGTGCATCAGAGTATTCTTTTTTGGACTGATGAAGGAAAATCTGAAGTGATAAAATCATATTTGAGTCTTTATGTGGAACAATTACATGTTGATTTTAAGGTGTATAATGAAAAATTGAAACCTCTTAATGTCGATAGGGTGCTTAATTCTTATAATTGTGAAGGTCGTTTTTTTACTTTAGAAGGACTTAATGTGAAGGTCATTTTTTTTTAAAGTCAACAGTTTGAGGATATTTTTTCATGGCTAAAAAGCAAGATGTCTCAAATTATTTTGCTACTTGGTGCACGAATCCCCACACTTCGTACAACTGTACCAGCAAGTGCACTGGGTCGTGCAAGTAATACCTGAACGAGTCAGGGTCAATCCCACGAGGACTGTGGTTTGAAGCAAGATATGATTATCTTGCAGATCTTAGTCAGGTGAGTAGGAGATGTTGGTATGTTTGTTTAATTGCATAAAAGAAAATAAGGAGATCTAAACTAGGTTGGCCTGTTTATAATAATAAGAAGATGGTTAAGGCTTGAGATGCTTTGTCCTTCTGGATTAACTCTGGTCTTACTGTCTTCTTTAATTGTGAATGATTTCTTCTATAGCAGGCTATATGTGATTAACGTCTTTCTTTAGAGATCATTAATACTCCTCCAGATCTGAACCCCAGGGTTAGTGCGGATCCAGTCTGATTGAAGGTGAAGCTCCTACAGTTCATTCTCCTTTGTGATCCAACTCAAAACGCCACAGACAAGGTCGAATCTTCCGGATCAGAGGATGCTGCGGCTTTGGTTCTAGTCTCTACCACAGAGACCCTAATCTCCCCATACTTCGGCTGAACTGGTGTCTCGAGAAGTCACCAACGAAGTCGTGGATTAGCCGTCTAAGAGATGTATAATCAAGCTCATGGTTCATCATTGTCTGATGAAAAACTCACTCTGAACCCATGTAGAATGTGATAACCTTATGCTAGTTCAACACATTCATATTGATGAAGAACAAAAATACATCTTAGAATAGAGAATCAAACACGAATTGAGAAAGAACAGTAGTACTTTTATTAATCCGTAAAACTCAGTAGGACTCCTCCCCTCAACCTAGGAGATTTAGAAACTCATACTGATAGAAAATACAACCATAAAAATGAAATATGGCAGATCTCCCTATATCATTCGAAGATCAAGTGTAAAAAGTCTTTAAATACTAAGCTAATGACTAAGGATTACATAAGAAAGGGTAAAATAGTCTTTTAGTGATAAAATTCACTTTTGGGGCCCACTTGGTGAGTGTTTGGGCTGAGTTTTGATGAGATCCACGTGCTAGGAGACTGTTGAGTTAAGAAATTAATTAATAGAATTGATGATGACAAACATTTGATTAGTGGGTTAATCACCAAATTAGTTTTTGATTATCTTTGATTAGTAATGCAGGCTAAAAAGAAGTGTTGCAGCAGCCCAACATCAAACAAATGAAATATGCTAATGGGCTGAATGGTAAGTGAAAATAAAGACAAGCCCAAATCATTCATCTCAAGCAAAAATTCTTCAAAGAAGAAAGGCAAGGCACCAACGGGCTGAACCTGAGAAGAACCTGATCCAAGCCCGAATTGATTTTCATTTCCCACCATCTTGCCTTACCAGAAGCAACGTTCCTCTCCTCTCTAATCAAGTCAAATCAAGGCTTCAGAAAAGTAAGAAAGAGAAAGAGAGAAAAAGCTTCCTCCATAAGCTAGTAACCAAAGAAGCAAGAGAGAGAAAGTTTAAGCTTGAAGCACAGAAGCTAAAACAGAAAATCTAATCCAATTCAAGCTTAGGTTAAAGGTAATCCATCTCATCTTGCTTGCATCAAATCTTCTTCTCTTCTTCCCAAATCTTTGCTCTATCCGAAAATGGCATTCAAGAGAAAGTTGCTCTCTGCCCTATTCTGTTTCACATCTACGGTCACAAGTGATACTTGGGGACCAAGTAGTTTTTTTTAATGGCTAAGATCAAGTTGACCATGAGAAGATTTCTATGGTTACTGCCTTATGGCTTTCGGTCAAGATGAAGAAGTCAAAAGCAAAGTTTCTACTCCAAGGTTTAAGGTGAAAAAGTGAATTTGTGGGATGGTGAAGCTCAAGGCTCAAGGTGTTGACCTTGGAAGAAGAACCAAGCAACATGCAAGGAGATAAAAGAAGCTGTCTATTCATTTAGAAAGCAAGGAGAGAAAATCAAAGTGTGAGAACAGTGTTCTGTAAAGAAGTTCCTCTACTTGGATAATGCTTACTTTAAAAGAATCATTCGGCCAATACTGAAGAACTGCATCTGAGGTTTGCGAATCTGGTTTTGCACATAGCAAAGAGGCTGCTGATGAAGTCAATCTCCTTCATGTTTTATTGATTGTAATGTACTTTTCAATGTTTATCATTATGTAATTTCTAGTGAGAAAAGGCATTGTGAGAAAACTCAAGTAAAAGCCATGAGTGGAAAAAGGCTGAGTGAAACACTTGAGAGAAAAGCCTAGAGTTATTTTCAGATTTCTTTAGGTATATCTATGTCTTGTATTTTGTACCTGTAAGGTATCCCTTTCTTAGTTGGGTTAGCACTAAGAGTGAATAGTTAGGTATTAGCATAGCCAATGTCAAGTTAGGTTAGAACTTGAGTGTGAAAGGATTGGGTCAATCCTGTGTTATTGGTGTATGTAATACTGTTAACTATAATGAAATTCTTCCATAGTTGTGGGGGAGACTGGATGTAGGCTGCATAATTCAAGGCAACCGAACCAGGATACTTGCTGGTGTTAGCTTTTCTCTTCTCTGCTGTGTTCTGTTTTTTGATAATCATGAGACAAAAATAATTTGTCTCATAAATTTCTGCTACTGAGTTCAAACAGAATCAGAATCGCAAATCTGTTTTAAAAGGGTAATGACAGCAACTTAAAAGGAAGGCATAGATTCAACCCCCCTTCTCTAAGCCTACCACAACCTTCAATTGGTATCAGGAGCTACGGTCTCAAGAATCAAGCTTAACCGCTTGGAGCAAAGATCCAATGGCGAACAATCTGGGCACAACCACAGTTGCCTACACCCTCACTGAAGGCCAGTCAAACAACCGGCCACCTTTCTTCAACGGGAAGAACTATTCCTACTGGAAATAAAGGATAAGGATCTTCATCCAATCTATTGACTACAACATATGGAAGATCGTTGTGAGCGGTCCAAAGATTCCAACAAAAACAAGTGCTGATGGAATGGTGACTCCAAAAGAAAAAGCTGAATGGAATGAAGATGATAAGAAGAAGATAGAGCTAAATGCTAAAGCAATCAACCTTCTTCACTGTGCTATCAGCTTTGAAGAGTACCGGAAGGTGTCTAGATGCAAGACAGCCAAAGAAATCAGGTTACACACGAAGGCACCAAACAAGTAAAAGAAACTAGGATTGATATGCTGCGAAAAGAGTACGAGATGTTCAACATGAAGGATGGAGAAAGTATTGATAAAGCGTTTGAGAGATTCTCAATCATAATCAACAACCTTGATGCTATGGGTACAAACTATGCAGAACAAACCTTGGTGAGAAAACTCCTTAGAAGCCTTACAAAAGAGTGGGAAAACACTGCCACTGTCCTAATCGAGAGTAAAAACATAAGTCTCATAACCTATGATGAGCTGAGAGGAAAACTCCTTGCCTATGAAGCCACACACACAAACACAGACTCAAAAAAAAAAGGGAATAGCCCTCAAGTCACAAATAGAACCAAAAGAGAGTGAGTCTAGTGATGGTATTTCAGATGATGAGCTTTTGTTTTTTGCTAGGAGATTTAGAAGGATGATGAAAAGCAAGGGCAAATACAAGGGTTCAAGTTCAAAGGAGCAAAAAATAGATGAAAATAATTTTTTAAAAGAAAAAGTGAAGGAAACTGAATGTGCATTGGACATCATTGAAGAAAACAGATTTCTAAAATCTGAACTTGAAAAATTAAAAGGAAAGCACATTGTGGATCCTTCTCATGAGTTAATTGCTGAAAATGAAAGATTAAATGATAAGATTAAAAGGGTGAATGGTGACTTAGCAAAATTTTCTCAAGGTTCCAAAAACTTGGACAAATTACTTGCAAGTCAAAGACCATTATTTGAAAAATCTGGTTTAGACTACATAGCCAAGGAAGATGCAGTTTCTAATACTTCCTCTATAAAATTTGTGGCTTCTTCATCAAATACCAAATCCATACCAAGCAAATCAGGTATCGAATATGTTTCAACTTGTGAAGAAAAATTTGATGAAGCAAACACAAGTGAAACTGAGCCTTCACCAAGAACTGGTCCAAGTCCAAACCGGCCAGGTTTGGGTTACATTTCAAAAAATGAGGATGCTTTCAAGAAACCAATATTTTACAACAAAACCTCATTTTCAAAAGGTAAAAATATTTAAAAAAATTCAGCTGAAAACATTTTTGAAAAGAGGAATAATTATAACAAAAATCAGTTTGTCAAAAGAAATGCATCTCATCCAAAAACCAGAAAATTTCAACCATTTAATCATTTCAAGCAATTTAACTCACCTAAAATTCAGCGACACACATCAGAAAATCATTGTGTTAATTGCAAGAAATTTGGTCACTCATATGCACAATGTTTCATTGAAAAAAGAGTTGTAGGAAACAAAGTTTACAATGTTATTTGTGATTTCAATGCACTTGGGCAACCAAGATGGATTAACTTCAAAGGATCCAAATTAATTTGGATACCTAAGGCTACTTGAAACTCATCATGCAGATTTGCCTAGCATCCAAGAAGAAAAAGGACATGTGGTACATGGATAGTGGATGTTCAAGGCATATGACTGGAAGGTCAACCTACTTCATCAAACTAAATAAGTATGATGGAGGTTTTGTGACATTTGGAGATGATGATAAAGGTAAAATCTTACCTCTAGTGTACTGCTCCCCTAACAGCTCATTAGTTTGATTAGTTTCATTCTTTGCTTTCAACTCATACGCTTCTTCCATTGGCTTTCATCTCTTTCGGGTAAAGGCTTATATCTAATCCAGTAAAAAAAAAAAATAAATAAACCACAAAAAATGGAATGAGAATAAAAAAAGAGATATAATAAATAAAAGAAATATTATTCTAATATAAACATTAATAGAAATCTAAACATAGAATGAAATTATCAAATAATTTAGATAATGAATATAAAGAATATGAAAAATCTAATAAAATAATAATGATATACTATAGAAATAATAATGATATACTATAGAAATAATAATGATATACTATAGAAAAGTATATGTATCTTATTGTGGCATAAGAGATTGGGCCATGCAAGTATGTTTCAAATAAACAAACTTGTAAAGAAAGAATTAGTAAGAGGTCTCCCTTTGATAAAGTTTGACAAAGACATCACTTGTGATGCTTGCCAAATGGGAAAACAAACAAAAAGTTCTTTTAAACCAAAGGAAGACATATCTACTAAAAGACCACTTGAGTTGCTACACATTGATTTATTTGGTCCAACAAGGACTCAAAGCCTAAGTGGTAAACATTATGGTTTAGTAATAGTGGATGACTATACTAGGTTTGGTTGGGTTTTATTTCTTGCACACAAAAATGAAGCCTTTTCGGCCTTTGAACCTTTTTGCAAGAAAATTCAAAATGAAAAGGATTTGAAAATCTCTTCTATAAGAAGTGATCATGGAACTGAATTTGAAAATAATTTGTTTGAATCCTTTTGTGAGGAATTTGGAATATCTCACAACTTCTCTTGTCCAAGAACACTACAACAAAATGGTGTTGTGGAAAGATGAAATAGAAGCATACAAGAGATGACAAGAGCTATGCTTTGTGAGAGTAATGTTCCAAAATTCCTTTGGGCTGAAGCGGTTAACACAGCTTGCCACATTTTAAATAGAACAATCATAAGGAAATTTTTGAAGAAAACCCCTTATGAACTTTGGAAAGGTTACCCACCAAACTTAGATTACTTGCACATCTTTGGATGCAAATATTTTGTTTTAAATAACAAAGAAAACTTGGGAAAATTTGATCCAAAGGCTTATGAGTATTTGTTTGTAGGATATTCCATAACTAATAAAGCATATAGGGTTTATCATCAAGATGCTAGAATTATTGAAGAGTCCATACATGTTACATTTTGCGATACTAACTTGGTGCAAAGCATTTTGGAAGATTGTGATGCAGGAAATCAAGCTCATAAGGAGGATGAAAATGCTCAAAATCATGGAAAAGAAAATTCTGGACAAGCTGAACCAGAAACTGCAAATGCTGAAAATTCAAAAGACAATTCCATTTTGTCTCATGAATCTGAAGAAAATCCTGCAGCCAGCAGCGCCCAAAATCCCTTGGTGACTGAATCTGCCTCCAAGTCCACCAGACCTCGGGAGTGGAGATTCTTGAAGAATTATCCTGAGGAATTTGTCATTGGAGACGTCTCTCATGGAGTGCAAACAAGGTCTTCCACTAGAAAGGCAAATGAAGGATCCAACATTGCACTTCTATCACAAATGGAGCCTCAAAACGTCAAGGAAGCACTTAGTGACCCTTCTTGGGTTAAAGCTATGGAGGATGAGCTTCTTGAGTTTGAAAAGAACCAAGTATGGACTTTGGTTCCAAGGCCAAATGGAAAGAAAGTGACCGGCACCAAGTGGATATTTCGGAACAAGTTGGGAGAAGATGGTAGCATTGCAAGAAACAAGGCAAGGCTAGTGGCACAAGGATATGACCAAGAAGAAAGAGTAGACTTTGATGAATCATTTGCCCCTGCTGCCCGAATGGAAGCCATAAGACTTCTCTTAGCTTATGCTGCATATTGTGGTTTTACATTATACCAAATGGATGTGAAATGTGTATTCTTGAATGGAGTGATAGATAGAGAAGTGTATGTGGAGCAGCCTCCTGGCTTTGAAAATAAAGAGCATTTTAATCATGTTTTTAAACTATCTAAAGCTCTCTATGGTTTAAGACAAGCTCCTAGAGCTTGGTATGAGAAACTTAGCTCTTTTCTTTTAAAAAATAGTTTTCAAAGAGGCACCACTGACACAACTTTATTCATCAAGAACTCTAATGATTCTTTTATTCTAGTCCAAATATATGTTGAAATTAGTTAAGAAATTTGGTATGGAAAATGGCAAACCCATGGGAACTCCCATGCATCCTAGTTCTAAATTAGATAAGGGAGAAACTGAGAAAGATGTTGATGAGACTAGGTATAGAGGAATGATTGGTTCACTTATGTACTTAACTTCCTCTAGACCCGATATTGTGCAAAGTGTTGGATTGTGTTCTAGGTTCCAATCCAAACCTAAAGAGTCACATCTTTCTGCAGTTAAAAGGATCATTAGATACGTTCATGGCACATCTAATTTTGGTCTTTGGTATCCTAAGATTGATGATTTTTCTACAGTTGGTTATTGTGATGCAGATTTTGCTGGTGATAGAGTTGATAGAAGGAGCACTTCTGGTTTATGTTGCCTCCTTGGAAAGTCCTTAAATGTTTGGTCAAGTAAGAAGCAACCAACAGTGGCCTTATCCACTGCAGAGGCTAAGTATGGTTAAAAACACAGCTTGCTGATTACAAATTAAAGGATGAAAATATTTTCTTGATGTGTGATAATATGAGTGCCATTAATATTTCTAAAAATCCAGTTTTGCACTCAAGGACGAAGCATATTGAAGTGAAATTTCACTCAATAAGAGAACATGTCCAAAAAGGGGATATTAGTATTCAATTTGTTAAATCTGATGAGCAATTGGCATATATTTTTACAAAACCATTAGCTGAGGATAGATTCTGTATGCTTAGGACTGGTCTAGGAATTCTAAGTTATGATTCATTATTTGAAAAATGCTGATGTACTTGCTGGAGCTTTTTGTCTCATGAACAGGTATGAGACAATTCTGGGCAGGTGATGAACGCTTCCTTCAAGTTAGTGTGTTCTAGGCTTACTTCAAGTGGACCAACCTCAAATCAGATCTGAGTAGTCCTATATGTTACACAGAAATCCAAACCACATCTGGGGCCAATATGAATGTTACATTCTTGCTTGCTTGATTTTTGACGGCTTGTGTGCTTAAGTCTTCCTTAAAAGTTTTTTTTGTGTGTTTTGTGGCCCGAAAAGGTTTTCAAGCTAACTTAATTTTTGTTTTGATCCAAAAAGGGTTTCAGTCTAATTTTGTTGTCTTTCAAAATTTAAAATTTAATTCTTTTTTTGAATCAAATAAAATCTTTCTTGAATGAGGTCATGTCATTTCAAGTCTTTTCAAAATATGATGCAGTTGCATGGTTTGGAAATCCACTTTTGGGTATGGTTACCAACACTCCCTCTCTTTCTTTCATAACATCTCCTCAAACTTTTCAGTTTCTTCCCACTCGCTTTACTGCTTGTTTTCCATCAAAAGCCTAAATATTACCAAATGAGGACGAAAATCCTGGCTACAAGACCTCCTCGTAAGAAAATATTCAAGCGCTCCACCAAACCTGCAACTCACTCCCAAGACCGAACGTTTACGCCTTCACTCTCTCCTCCTACCTCTCCTCCTCGCACTAGTCCCATGGCCCAAACCAAGACCACACCAAGGATTCCTGTCTCAGCCAAGCCGACGCCACCGCCAAAGGCCACACCTTCCAAACCTGGCTCCTCAAAACCTGGTTCTGCAAAGCCATCCTCATCCAAAGGGAAGCGTCCGGCGACGGAGGAACCTGTTCCCGAGCCACCACAACCCAGGGCAAGGTCAGTCCTTGTGCGCTCACAGAGAGGTAAAACTCGAGTTCCTCTCAAATCAGTTAGTGAACCTGACATTGGGCCGTTTGATCACAAAACTCATTTTTTGACCTCTCATTTGAACTATAACCCTTATAGATTCAAATCTGCCATGAACAATGATTTTTATGAAGGGGTTATCCAGTATCGTACCCTGTGTCCATCTTTTCTAGCTGATCTGCAATCTTTGAAAAGAAAAGGTTTTCCTTTTGTTGATAACTTGATTTTTCTGGACTGGAATCACCTTTTTGATATCAAAAAGCCTGTTTACCCCTTGTTGGTCAAAGAATTTTATGCTAATATGACTTATTATGAAGGCACTGCTCACTCATATGTAAAGGGCCGAGATATAGTCTTAAACAATGAGACTATCAGTGATGCTTTGAAGTATACTAATGTTGGGCCTAGTGCTTACACTTCAGTTAAGTGGGATGAAGGAGTTGGTGTTTCATACAATGATGCCCTGGCTAGTATCTGTGAACATGTCTCCTTAATTGATGGCATTACACCCACTCACAAAGCCCTAGGATATGAACGTGCTCAGTTGCACCGAATGGTCAACCACATTATACTTCCTCAAAGTGGTTCATATTAAAGGGTTTCATACACTGACACTCTTGTTTTATATGCCCTTCTCACCAAAACTGAAATTTCATTTGCATATTTGATGGTTAGATACATGTTTGATTCTGTTAGAAGTAAAAAGGACAAAGCTCTTCCTTATGGCATGTTTCTAACATATATTTTTGAGTATTTTGGTGTTGACTTGACCAATGAGAAATATGAAAATAGACATTCATATCTAAAGGGAGGTGGTGCAGTGAAACAGCAAAAAGGACCTACTCGATCTGAAAGAGTGATTTTGGATGATGATGATGAAGAGTACAATCCAGAGGACTCTCCTCCTCCTTCCACCGAGGGCACCTCAGTCTCTACTGGAAAGAAATCCATTCTGCTGAATGTTGCCAAGGACGTTGTTCAGAAGTTTGTCTCCCAATCCAACCACCTGATTGCTATGAGCAAGGAGCAACGGAAGCTAGCAAGCAAACATGAAAATTTCCTAAGGAAATCAAGGGATAGAGTGGCGGTTTTCATGACATACATTGATAACCTTCAACAGGATGAAGATCCAACCACTGATGTTGAAGAAGAAGCTAACTCGGAGCGAAATGAGTCTGATGCCTAGAATTTGTCTCATGAAAACTATTGATGCAGCTTTATTTTTTGTCTGATAAAATCTGTTCTATTTTGCTACTGCTTGATTTTTTTATCTTGGATGACTGTAATAACTTTAAATACTGATGCACTTATGGTTGTTTAGTTAGTTATTTTAACTGTGCACTAACCTCTCTTGCAGGACTTAGAGTACTGTTTTTTGTTGCTTGATACTTGTTGTCCACCCTTGATGACAAAAGGGGGAGTAAAAGCAATAGCATTTGTAATAGTGTTTTTAGTTTTTAGTTTTTTTTTTTGGTATGATTTTAGCTTGATTTTAGCTTAATGTATGTTGGGCTGACTATATAGTGCTGTTTGCTTGATATCCCTTAGCCAAGAAAATTGTGTACAGCTCTATATTGTGTTATCTTTAAGTACAATGTAAAACAGGAATAAAGAAGAAAGCATAAATCCAGGGGGAGCTAATCTTAAAAAGGAAAGGGGGAGCAACACTAAAGCAAGAAACATCAAAGGGAAGTTCTCTAATTTTTTCAAAATTTAATTCCTTTGATCATTGATTGATTATGTTTGTCATTAAGGGGGAGATTGTTGAGTTAAGAAATTAATTAATAGAATTGATGATGACAAACATTTGATTAGTGGGCTAATCACCAAATTAGTTTTGGATTATCTTTGATTAGTAATACAGGCTAAAAAGAAGTGTTGTAGCAGCCCAACATTAAACAAATGAAATATGCTAATGGGCTGAATGGTAAGTGAAAATAAAGACAAGCCCAAATCATTCATCTCAAGCAAAAATTCTTCAAAGAAGAAAGGCAAAGCACCAACGGGCTGAACCTGAGAAGAACCTGATCCAAGCCCGAATTGATTTTCATTTCCCACCATCTTGCCTTACCAGAAGCAACGTTCCTCTCCTCTCTAATCAAGTCAAATCAAGGCTTCAGAAAAGTAAGAAAGAGAAAGAGAGAAAAAGCTTCCTCCATAAGCTAGTAACCAAAGAAGCAAGAGAGAAAAAAGTTTAAGCTTGAAGCACAGAAGCTAAAACAGAAAATCTAATCCAATTCAAGCTTAGGTTAAAGGTAATTGATGAGCGGATAATTTATACGCTTTTTGGCATTGTTTTTATATAGTTTTTAGTGAGTTTGAGCTACTTTTAGGGATGTTTTCTTTAGTTTTTATGTTAAATTCACATTTCTGGACTTTACTATGAGTTTGTGTGTTTTTCTGTGATTTCAGGTAAATTCTGACTGAAATTGAGGGATTTGAGCAAAACTCTGAAGAAGGCTGACAAAAGGACTGCTGATGCTGTTGGATTCTGACCTCCCTGCACTCGAAATGGATTTTCTGGAGCTACAGAACTCCAATTGGCGCGCTCTCAACGGCGTTGGAAAGTAGACATCCAGGGCTTTCCAGCAATATATAATAGTCCATACTTTATTCGAAGAATGACGACGTAACTTGGCGTTAAACGCCAAGTACACGCTGCTGTCTGGAGTAAAACGCCAGAAAAACGTCATGATCCGGAGTCAAACGCCCAAAACACGTCATAACCTGAAGTTTGACACCAAGAAATGCCT
>NC_029781.3:65179214-65179885 GCF_000817695.3 Arachis duranensis
AGTGAGGAAGACCTCCTGGGACGTCCTTCAAGCAAGAAGGAGTTTCCTATTAAGGAACCAGAGGAATCTGAGGCTCATCTGGAGACCATTGAGATTCCCTTAAATCTCCTTCTGCCATTCATGAGCTCTGGAGAATATTCATCCTCTGAAGAAGATGAAGATGTGACTGGTGAGCAAGTTGCTCAATATCTAGGAGCTGTCATGAAGCTGAATGCCAAGCTATTTGGTAATGAGACTTGGGAAAGTGAACCTCCCTTGCTCATTAGTGATTTAGATACTTGGATTCAGGAAACTCTACCTCAAAAGAAACAAGATCCTGGCAAGTTTTTAATACCTTGCACCATTGGCACCATGAGCTTTGAGAAAGCTCTATGTGATCTTGGGTCAGGGATAAACCTTATGCCACTCTCTGTAATGGAGAAGCTGGGGATCATTGAGGTACAACCTGCCTTGTTCTCATTATAATTGGCAGACAAGTCCATGAGACAAGCTTATGGAATAGTAGAGGACGTGCTAGTGAAGGTTGAAGGCCTTTACATCCCTGCTGATTTCATAATCCTAGACACTAGGAAGGAAGATGATGAATGCATCATCCTAGGAAGACCTTTCCTAGCCACAGCAGAAGCTGTGATAGACGTTCACAGAGGAGAGTTAGTCCTTCAATTAAATGG
>NC_029781.3:65180372-65180761 GCF_000817695.3 Arachis duranensis
CCATATCCAAACTCTAAGTTTGGTGTGGAGACAACACATTAAATTGACCTGATCATCTTGTGGCTCCATGAGAGCCACTGTCAACCTATTGACATTAAAGAAGCGCTTGTTGGGAGGCAACCCAATTTTATTTATCTAATTTTATTTTATTTTGTTTTGGTGTTATTTTTGTGTTGAATTAGGTACATGATCATGAGGAGTCACGAAAAAATCAAAAAAAGAGTCAAAAATAGAAGAAAAAAATTTTTCACCCTGGAGGACGCACGGGCTGGCGTTCAACGCCCAGAAGATGCATCTGGCTGGCGTTCAACGCCAGAACAGAGCATCTTTCTGGCGCTGAACGCCCAAAACAAGCAACAACATGGCGTTAAACGCCAGGATGGTGCACA
>NC_029781.3:65180986-65181788 GCF_000817695.3 Arachis duranensis
CTGTGGACCCCACAGGATCCCCACCTCAGGATCTGTGGACCCCACAGGATCCCCACCTACCTTTTCTTTTAATCCTAATCACACTATCCTAATCCAAATCTCATTTTCAATGTCACACTTCCCAAAAACCTTCACCAATCACCTCAACTCCTCTTCCCAATTTTCCCATGCACCATTCACATCAACCTCCTCTTCCCCATAAACCCCACCTACCCTCATCAAATTCAAATTCAATTTCCCACCCATTCCCACCCAAAATGACCGAAACCTCACCCTCCCCTCTCCCTATAAATACCTCTCCTTTCTTCTTCATTTTCACACAACACAAACCCCTTCTTCTCTCATATAGCCGAACCCCCTCTTCTCCTTCTCTACCAATTTTCTTCTTCTTCTTCTACTCTTCTTTTCTTTTTTGCTCGAGGACGAGCAAATTTTAAGTTTGGTGTGGTAAAAAGCCTAAGCTTTTTATTTTTCATTCACCATCAATGGCACCTAAGACCGGAGTTTCCTCAAGAAAAGGAAAAGGGAAGGCAAAAGCTTCCACTTTCGAGTCATGGGAGAAGGAGAGATTCATCTCCAAGAGCCACCAAAACCACTTCTATGATGTTGTGGCAAAGAAGAAGGTGATCCCCGAGGTCCCTTTCAAGCTCAAAAAGAATGAGTATCCGGAAATCCGACATGAGATCCAAAGAAGAGGGTGGGAAGTCATAACCAACCCCATGCAACAAGTCGAAATATTGATGGTTCAAGAGTTCTATACTAATGCATGGATCACTAGGAACCATGATCAAAGTATGAACCC
>NC_029781.3:65184549-65228947 GCF_000817695.3 Arachis duranensis
TTTTCACTGCGAGGATGGGATGTAGCCATTAGCCATGGGTGATGCCTCCAGACTGGTTAGCTGTGCGAGTGACAGCCGCACAGGTTATTTCCCCGTGAGGAATGAAAGTAGCCACAGTTGATGGTGAACCCCTATACAAAGCTTGCCATGGAAAGGAGTAAGAAGGATTGAATAGGAGCAGTAGGAGAGCAGGCGTCCAAGAGCTCTACAGCATCTCCACATGCTTATCTGAAATTCCTACCAATGAACCTGCATAAGTATCTTTATCCCTTTCATTATTTCTATTTTCGAAAACCCATAAACTATTTTAATCTGCCTAACTGAGATTTGCAAGGTGACCATAGCTTGCTTTATACCAACAATCTCTGTGGATTCGACCCTTACTCACGTAAGGTTTATTACTTGGACGACCCAGTACACTTGCTGGTTAGTTGAACGGAGTTGTGAAAATAAACAATGCCCTCAGAGTATACATCCTACAAGTAAAAAGAACAAGTGATAACAATTTCGTCCACCAGTAATCCATCTCATCTTGCTTGCATCAAATCTTCTTCTCTTCTTCCCAAATCTCTGCTCTATCCGAAAATGGCATTCAAGAGAAAGTTGCTCTCTGCCCTATTCTGTTTCACATCTACGGTCACAAGTGATACTTGGGGACCGAGTAGTTTTTTTTAATGGCTAAGATCAAGTTGACCATGAGAAGATTTCTATGGTTACTGCCTTATGGCTTTCGGTCAAGATGAAGAAGTCAGAAGCAAAGTTTCTACTCCAAGGTTTAAGGTGAAAAAGTGAATCTGTGGGATGGTGAAGCTCAAGGCTCAAGGTGTTGACCTTGGAAGAAGAACCAAGCAACA
Organism: Arachis duranensis; assembly: GCF_000817695.3. Lineage (NCBI taxonomy): Eukaryota > Viridiplantae > Streptophyta > Magnoliopsida > Fabales > Fabaceae > Arachis > Arachis duranensis. The sequence goes on from NC_029781.3 coordinate 65,185,404, forward strand.
TGCAAGGAGATAAAAGAAGCTGTCTGTTCATTTAGAAAGTAAGGAGAGAAAACCAGAGTGTGAGAACAGTGTTCTGTAAAGAAGTTCCTCTACTTGGATAATGCTTACTTTAAAAGAACATAGCAAAGAGGCTGTTGATGAAGTCAATCTCCTTCATGTTTTACTGATTGTAATGTACTTTTCAATGTTTATCATTCTGTAATTTCTAGTGAGAAAAGGCATTGTGAGAAAACTCAAGTAAAAGCCATGAGTGGAAAAAGGCTGAGTGAAACACTTGAGAGAAAAGCCTAGAGTTATTTTCAAATTTCTTTAGGTATATCTATGTCTTGTATCTTGTACCTGTAAGGTATCCCTTTCTTAGTTGGGTTAGCACTAAGAGTGAATAGTTAGGTATTAGCATAGCCAATGTCAAGTTAGGTTAGAACTTGAGTGTGAAAGGATTGGGTCAATCCTGTGTTATTGGTGTATGTAATACTGTTAACTATAATGAAATTCTTCCATAGTTGTGGAGGAGACTGGATGTAGGTTGCATAATTCAAGGCAACCGAACCAGGATACTTGTTGGTGTTAGCTTTTCTCTTCTCTGATGTGTTCTGTTTTCTGATAATCATGAGACAAAAATAATTTGTCTCATAAATTTCTGCTGCTGAGTTCAAACAGAATCAGAATTGCAAATCTGTTTTAAAAGGGTAATAACAGCAACTTAAAAGGAAGGCATAGATTCAACCCCCCTTCTCTAAACCTACCACAACCTTCAGAGACCTCTAAGGCATTGGACACTGGCTAAGGGGTCCTTCTTGGGCGTTTGGATGCTGGTCTCTCCTTTGTGGGTGGTGGATGCCTGGACTAAAGTAGATGGCTAGCGTTGAACGCCAGTTTTGGGCCTTCTATTCTAAAGCAAAGTATGAACTATTATACATTACTGGAAAGCTCTGGAAGTCAGATTTCCATAGCCATTGAGAACGCTCCATTTGGACTTTTGTAGCTCTAGAAAAGCTCTTTTGAGTGTAAGGAGGTTAGATCCAAACAGCATCTGCAGTGCTTTCTCTGTCTCTGAATCAGATTTTTGCTCCAACTCCTCAATTTCAGCCAGAGAATACTTGAAATTGCATAAAAACACACAAACTCAAAGTAGAATCCAAAAATGTAAATTTTACACAAAAACCTATGAAAACTTAATAAAAATTAAACAAAACATGCTAAAAACTATATGAAAATGATGCCAAAAAACTTATAAAATATCCGCTCATCACTACTTTAGAAAGTTATTTTAAGTAGTTTCAATTCTGCAGAAAGTCTTTCTTTTGATAGAGGTGATTCTTATGATGAAGTTGAATCACATAGGGATTTCAATTCAATTTTTTCAATTTCTAGTACAAATCTGATTCCTCAAATCAAATTTAGGCCTAAATTAGGTTTTACTTCTTTTTCCATTCCTAAGAGTAATATTGTTAACCAGTCTTGCATCGATGTATCCCATAGTCCTTGTATTTAAAATGATTCGATTGCTGATTTGGTTGATAATAAAGTTTGTTTTTCCTCAAATGAGCTAATAGGCTTATCTTTCGATTATATTTATGATTTGGAACCTTTGAGTTTTAAAAAGTATTTAGTTAATGATGATAATATCGAAAGAGATTTTGAGTCTCAAGACCTTCTTGAAGAAATTAATTTCGGATCTAGTGATGATGCTAGACCCACTTATATTTGTAAAAACATTTACGGGTAATTTCGAGCAGAATTAATCAATCTTTTAGTTAGTATAAAGATTGTTTTGCTTGGGATTTTCAGGAGATGCCTAGACTTGATTATTCTTTAGTAGAACATCAATTAGCTTTGAAGCCATTTTCTCGGCCAGTAAAACAAGCACCTTGACGCTTTGCACCTGAGGTCAATCTTAAGATTAAAGAAGAAATTAAAAGATTTATTAAAGCAAAGTTTAATCGAACAGCTCGTTATGTTGATTGGGTATCAAATATTGTACCAGTAATAAAAAAGAATAGAAAATTACGAGTATGTATTTATTTTAGAGATCTAAACAATGGTACTCCTAAAGATGAATATTTTATGCCTGTAGCAGACATGTTGATTGATTCTGCAGCAAGCAATGAAATTTTGAGTTTCATGGATGGTTATTCTGGATATAACCAAATCTTTATAGCCATGGATGATGTGTCGAAAACTACTTTTCGATGTCCTGGGACTTTAGGAAGTTATGAATGGGTGGTAATACCTTTTGGTTTGAAGAATGGTAGCACAATGTATCAACATGCCATGAATACTATTTTTTATGAGTTTACCAAAAAATTTAGGAAATATATATTGATGATGTTATGGTTAAGTCAAATCTGATAAACTAGCATCTCGATCATTTAAGCCAAGCTTTTGACACAATTGCAAAAACGGTTTAAAATGAATCCTTTGAAATGTGCTTTTGGAGTATCTGTAGGGAATTTTTGGGATTTTGTAGTTCAAAAGAAAGGCATTGCTATTGATCAAAATAAAGTCAAGGCAATCTTGGAGTTACCACCACCAATATCAGAGAAGGTGGTATAGTCTTTCTTGGGAAAGGTTAATTACCTTCGACATTTTATATCTAATCTTTCTGGTCGAACACGTGTTTTTTCATCTTTAGTCAAACTTAAAGATGAGTCTTAGTATGAATGGATAGAGTAACATCAAAAGGCGTTTGATTCGATTAAAGATTATTTATCCAAAGCACCAATAATGGCAACCGTTCGTTCTCATGAGCTATTGAAATTATATATTGCAGCATCGATGAATACTATTGGGTGTATGCTGGCTCAAGATGGTGAGGAATGTCATAAAAAGGCCATTTATTATTTAACTCGAGTTATGTTTGATATTGAGACAAGATATTTTCCGATCGAAAAATTATGTCTTTCTATTTATTATGCTTGCATGAAATTGAAATGTTATATGATTGCAAAGACAATAAAAGTGATTTCTCTCATAAGACATGCTTGCAAAAGACATGTTTTAAACATCTCTAAAACATGTATAAATTTCGGTTCAAACTGAATCAGCTGATCATCATATATCTATACTAATCAAATGTGCAAACAAACTACATAATGAATCAATTTCACCAATTCCACAGGAGAAAAAAAAATAAAAAAATGCTATTGCTAAGGTATTAAAGAGAAAAAAGGATGGAAAAAACAGAAAACTGCTAACTCACCAAGAAATATAGCAATGACCCAAACTGGATTACTCAATGTCATTCACTTTCTTCTTGATAATAAGTCTTAATTTTGTAAACCAGTATCTTTTTATGCTGCTCAACTCTTTCCATTATTTGTTTATTTGTACAGATTTATAATTTTAAGTTATTTCATATATGTTAACCATTGGCATTAGATTTATAGTTATTGAATAAAATAATTTTTCCATGAAACATCATCGCAATGAAAACGACTCTAATATTCATATGATTTTAGTCTTCGTATATATCATATTCTTCTGTTAGAGATTAATAATTTTAATTAACTCAATCCTATTATTAGTCTTTAAAAAATATAAAAATTGTTAAATACTTATAAGATTATCATATTAATATGTGAATTTTGTTAAACCCTATCCCCTTAAAATGAATTCAATTTGTCTAATAGAATAAGATTTTTTGGGGACTAAAAACATTCAATTAATTGGCCTACGATGCTTCTAACCATATGACGAGAACACTTGTCAAACATGAAATCTAAACTACTCCAATTAATCTTACTTTTCTCTCTTCTTTTAGAGAATAAAACAAACTCCAATTAACCATATGGCAGCATGTTGATTGTGTGCTCCGGGAACATTTTCAACTTTAAAGACGGCAAGAATTTCTCATCAGGATATTTTATACTCTTAGGGTGATCCGGAGTAGTTGGATCAATATAATGGGATGATGAGGGCGAGTATCAACTTTATGATGGAGGAGCAATAAACAATAAGGGCAGAGAGTTACAGATAATTAATCAAGGCCAACACTAACACTAAGAAGATAATAAACAGGAATGTAAGAAAAACGATAAAAACAAAAAACCATGACACATTAATTTTTTGGAATGTTCTTTCCAACAATCTTGGCTGGAGTTATTCGCAGAAGATTCCCTGGCTTACCAGGGACAGCACCTTTGATCATAACCACATTAAGATCCTTATCAATTTTGACAATCTTAAGCTTTCTAATCTTCCTCTTGGTTCCTCCCATCCTACCAGGCATCTTCTTTCCCTTGTATACACGGCCAGGTGTAGTTCCAGCACCGATTGATCCTAGTTGTCTGTGACTCTTAGAACCATGGGTCATTAGACCCCTCTTGAAGTTGTGACGCTTGATTCCACCTGCAAAATACTTAAGATAATTAAGTAATGTTCACCTCTGGCTGAGTGTTGAATGCTACTATCATGCATACCCATCTATCAGGCTATCAACTAAAATATGTTATGAGCAGGAAGTCTAAGTGGTTATTGATTAGAGTTTAATAGAGAAAATATCTTAATGTGTATGATATTAAAAGATGTCGCATTGTTGTCACTGGATTTTTTATTCTCTAAGGCTTCCTATTTTCTAATTTTCACTGTTTTGTTGACGAGAATTTAAAATAAGAAAGCAATACAAAAATGATATTTCCTTTATGAAACTCGCAGATGGTTGAAAGAAAAGAGTGAAATGTGAATGGTCATGGCAAAAGTTGTTAAAATCAAGGGAAGAATTCTCTATTATCTGACACTCAATAAAATAAAAAGGATTGTGTTCTAATTGTTTTAAACAAACACTTGACGCTAAAAATTTTCAAATGAGTGAAGTATTGTTTTGGTTCTCAAAGTTTTTGCCAAAAATCAAAATCATCTCCAACATTTTTAAAAAATTCATAACATCCATTAAAATTTTCAAATGGTCATTCCATTAAAAATAATTAACCTTTAGACGAATTTGCTCCTCAAACTCACTGCCAACCCCCCACCCCTCCTGGACCCCTTCACTGCCACCCCAAAACTCTCCCGTCGCAGCTCTCACTATCCACAGACGACAATAAGCACTCACATCAACAATAACTGAACGTTCATGTGAATGATGCTGCTATATGGCCTAATTCTGGATAAACCATTTAGGTCAAAGTAGCCTTTCCTTTTTCACTGTCCATTCCTCTCAACTCAATGTCGAAATTAAAAAAAGAGAGGACTCACCAAAGATATTGATAGAGACAGAATAGATGAGTGCAAAAGATAGATTTTAAATTTGAGGATTTGGTGGGAATAAAGTAATGCTTTGAGAAATATTGAATTTCTCTTGCATAAAGATTTTCAAGAGGAGAATGCTAAGGGCCAACATCTTAATAAGGAAAAATGAGACTTCGAAATTCAAGTCAAATCCAAGCAAATATAATGCAAAATTCAATGGAAAACTACATGTAAATTATTAAAGAACCAATCTTACTTGCAATTAAATCTTATGCAGAGAGCCAATGTCTTATGAGATATAATATGGTTTGGATTTTCTAGATTTCAAGTTCGAAATGACATAATATAAAAACTAATAGCTCAAATTGCAGACTCACATAATTTGTAATTTGAATAATGATGATCTGCTCGAATGATAATATGAATTTGCATTAATTTTATGAGTATTCTAAAGACGTTGTTGGTTAAAAGAATGTACATTTATGTTTACTTGCATTTCATTCAGTGTTTTGCCTGTGATTCGGATTTGAAAGCATGATTCTATAAGAGAATGAGCAAAAGCAAAAGCAAATAGCAAGAAAAGAAAAGAAGTGAAATGAACCTTGGAAACCCTTGCCGATGGTGGTGCCGGAGACGTCAACAAGATCGCCCTCCTGGAAGATTTGGTCGAAGACGAGACGCTGGTTGGGCTGAAAAGCGTCGACGGAGAGAAGGCGAAACTCCTGAAGATGGCGCATGGCGATGGCACCAGCCTTCTGGAGATGACCCATTTCGGGTTTAGTCAATTTTCTGTCCCTCACCCTTTGGTACCCGACCTGGACTGCACTGTATCCGTCAGTTGCTTCCGTCTTCACCTGCGTCACGATATTGCCTTCCTTGAAGCCCACCACCGTCACAGGGACCACCTCTCCGTCGGCCTGGAAGTAGCTCATCATGCCCAGCTTCGTGCCCATCACTCCAACTCCAGTCTCCATGCTCATCGTCACCATCGCTCTTCTCGGCCTCCTGCTGCTCCCCGCTTTCACTTTCAGAAACGACTTCGACTCCCGATTGCTCAACAAATCTGGGCTCCGCCAGTAACACCCTGATATCGCTGAACAAATCGACATTATTGACATCTCAACCTCACTTCGCTTTACGACAGACACTCAGACGCCTGGTTGGGTTACGGAAGCATAGCTGATAAGCGTCTTATCCTTTTTTTTTTCTGTTCCCCTATAAAATGGATACATATACCCGACCCAAATCCGGGATTTTAGTTAATGAAAAAGAAAAGTGTTATTTTTAAGTTTTAATTTTTTTTGGTTAAATTTTAATTAGAGTAAAAGACATATCGGTCCCTGACCTTTTTAAAATTGGACATTTTAGTCCCTTAAGATTTGAAAATACTTTTAAGCCCCTCACCTTGTAAAATCTGGGACAATTGAACCCCTCCGTTGATTTGGGTTGAAAAACGTCACCGGAGAAGGCTGATGTGGCTGGAGGGAGTGTGACCTGTCCGTTTAGGTTGCTGAGCTGGAGGGGATACTAAAAGTCGAAGGACAGATCGATCCTTCACCCACAAAACGACGCCGTCCCCTTCCTTGAGCCCTATTTGATCGAAAACCTTGGAGGAAGACATGGGTGTTGATGCTGCGATCGTCCATGATGAGTGAAGGGAGCTCTTCATGCACAAGACCTGGAGGGGGATCTTCATGGGCTGTGCCAGGAGGATGTGAGCGAGTTGCGATTGCGCCCAAGTGCAACTGTGGCGTCTATGCCATTATGTATAAGTCAAGAACGACTAGTAACCCTAATAGAGTGTTTCTTGGGTGTCCACTGTTTAAGGTAAGTGAGCGATTTTTACAATAGTTGGGTTATAGTGTGCTGGATGTTAATGGGTGATTCACTGAAATTTTGTTCCAGGCTAAAGAACCGTATTGCCGGTACTTTATCTGGCTGGATGAACATTTGAAAAAAATTAGGGCCGTCGAGTTTGAAGCCTTGGGTGCGGTGGATGAAGCTGAGAGAGTAGCCATTGAAGAACAGCTGCTTCGAAATAAGGATATTGAGAAAAAAATAGAAGAGTTGGAGAGGAAGCTGTTGTCTATTGAAAGCAAAAAAAAATTGAGTTTGTGGTATATAATTGTGATTGGTGTAGTAGTTGTTGTTGTTGTTGTATGTATATTTAGGGTGTAAAAATGATTGATGTACATGGAATTGGTTGTAATGGTTGATGAAAAAATGGTTGATGTACATGGAATTGATGTAAAAATGGTTGATGTACATGGAATTTGTTGTTGTTGCTGTATGTATGTTTTTTTTGGAATGTCTTGTTGCTGTATGCATATAATTTAGAACATTCAGACATTATTCCAAGCATTAAACAAGATAGTAATTCTGGATAGATTTAAAGCAAAACGTTAGAATGACATTGTATCTGATTTAATCCAAAACATAGCTAAACAGCATGAGTTAACTCCAAAATATGATAATTTCTGGTTGGCATGTAAACAAGTTTGCCAAGATTACTTTGCTAATAAGCATTGTCTAATGTCATGCTAATAACTAGCCAAAAAAAAAAAACACAGAAATCATGCTGCTTTGTTCACTTCTTCTGAGGCTTGAGAATTCTCTTTGTGGCACTGGTAGCCGCTTTCATGGTCTCCTTCGAGGGTCCCCTGCTAGTTGGAGTTTTTTGTGTGTGTGGTGTTGGATTTGGTGGTGGATTTACACTTGTTGGTGGTCGAACAATTGGTTGCTTGGGTCTGAAAGTATGTGCAGCAGCATTGGAGTCTGGTTGGTCCATTCTTGGCAGTTGGGATGGAGGTCTGAATGGAGTTTGTGCTGGAGCTGAAGATTGGGCCATAAATGGTGTAGGAACTGGTGCAGACTCAGCTGCCTCCCCAGCACTAGGTTCACCCAATGTTTCACCCTGTGATTGATTTTGATCCTATGTAAGAAAGACACAGCAATGTAACCAAATGGGGTAATTAGTGCTTAAGCAGTATCAATTTTGTATTACTAACTAATAATAAGAAGCATAAAATGGAGGGGCTGATTAGTGCTTAACCAAATGAGGTCTAAAGCATTTTTGGGTGCCGGCTTACCTCTGGTTGAGGGGCTGATTGTGAAAGGGGAAACAGCACCATAGCTTGTGAGTTGTCAACTGTCTTCTTGGGTTTTTTCTTCTTTGGTTTCCAGTTGGGGTTGCTTGGAGCTCCTTTACAAGTTTTATAATTATGCCCTTTCTCGTTGCACTTGCTACATGTAACCTGGAAGCTTCTTTTCATCTTTTCTCCTTGAATATGAGCCTCAGCAGGGTCCTTGTTGCGGTTGTGCACCTTTGGCTGCCCAATAGACCGTTTGATAGGTGGCAGGGCAGGCCTCAGCTACTCAGTTGTAGTCCAGAATTCTTCACTAGGAACGGGCTTGATGCAATGTGCATATGTCTTGTGAATAGACTCCATACACAACCATGGATGCACGTAATCCTGAACCTGGTCATGCCTCTTTCTGATAGCAGCAATAGCATGTATGCACGGCATGCCTGCATAAGTAGCAAAAGTTACATGTAAACCAGCATAATTTTACATACGACAAAAACATATTAGTTGGGCTTAAACTCTTTACCAGTCAATTGCCATGTGTTGCATGAACAGGTGTGCTTGATTAGATCCACATTCACTTTCGTCTTCTTTCTGGTTACCTCAAACCTCTTTCTTTCATTGTCCCCCACCCACTCAGCTATCCACCTACTGCTTGGTTTTATCTTCATCTGCAACCTTTTCTCTTGAACTGGTGCTAACTTACCACTATGATGTTCTAACAATCTAATGTGCTTGGTCATCCTTCTCATTAAGTAGCACCTAATCTCCTCACACATTGTCAAAACAGGTTTTACTCTGTATTTTACTACCTTTGCATTGAACACTTCACACATATTATTAGTCAGGTTATCCACCTTGGGTCCATGACTAAAATAGGCTTTAACCCAGGTGGTAGGTTCAAATTTCATCAAATATTCCCATGCCGCATTGTTAACCCCCTTCAGCCTATCCATTTTCTCCTTGAATTCTGGTTCAGTTGTACACCTAGCACACTCCCACACAATGTCTCTAATGTACATGTCTTTGAACCGATTAATAAAGTTCTTCCATATATGCATTACGCAGTTTCTATGATGCGCCCTGGGCATTACCTCTTTTAATGCTAGTAGCAGGCCCTACTCATTAACACCAACAATTTAACAGCATTATAGGCTACCCTAACAAACTCTACAACTAAGCACATTATAAGCTAACTCAATAAACAACAAGATATAAACAGATTATAGGCTATTTTCCTAAACATCAACAACTAAGCAGATTATAGGCAAATTCTATAATAACCAACAAATAAACACATAAAGGAAAGTAAGATTGTTACCTTTTGCTGGTCAGACATAAAGTTCCAACTGAATTGGGAGGCATCACCCAGGTCTTCCTGAAGTAGTGTCAAGAACCATTTCCATGACTCCTTCGTCTCAGATCTTGCAACAGCAAATGCCACAACGTAGAACTGATTGTTGGCATCCTGTGCCACTGCTGACAGTAACTGGCATCCATGGTATGTCTTAAGAAAGGCCCCATCTAGATGGATGAAAGGCCTACATCCACTCTTGAAGCCTTGCTTGCAGCCCTCGAAGCAGATATATATCTTATCAAAGACAGGAAGGGACTGAGGGATAGGCTTCACATCAATTCTTGCTGTTGATCCAGGATTACTCTTGAGAATCTCCATCCCATACTCCCTGAGCTTTCCATACTATTCTTTTTTGTTTCCCACTAGCCTTTTCTTGGCTTCCTTTACTGCCCTATATACCATCTTTGGATGCACAACTAAGTTAAAATCTTCTCTGAGGAAATCAGTTGCCTCATTAGTTGTCATATGAGATTGACTTCCCATTCTCTTTTCCACCTTCTTACTGATCCAGTGTTGATCAGCAGCATTACTACCCAGATCTCTTGCACATGTGTGCTCAGACTTGTAAGTCTTAACCTGGAAGCATAGCAGTGTCTTGTTGTAAGATAGATGTGCCAGCCATGGACAGCTTTCACCTCTGCATGCAACTCTCACCTTTTCCTTATCATTTTTTATCCACAACAATTCTCTCCCCTCAACTATGAATATATCTTTCACAACCTCTTTGAAGCCATCTATGGTTGCAAACTTGGTACCCACCTCAAATCTCCCCTCTCCAAATTCATAGTCTTCATTAAACACTGGAAATTCATGCTTGTCTCCCTCATCCTCTGATGATACTGGTGTGTGAAGGTCCTCAGATGCATACTCATAAACCGGGTCATCATCATCTGATTCCTCCTCATTGACATAGAGCCCTATTGGAGGCCTGTCATTGGGCTGCACAGATGGGACATCTTCTTCAGCATGCATAGCAGCACCAATTTTTTGGGGCTTGGCATGAGGAACACTTCCTTTGGGCTTGGCTGTAGGCCTAGTTCTTTTGGGCCTCGCACTAGGCCCAGTTCCTTTGGGCTTGGCAGCTGGCATGGTACCTTTGCCACTAGGCACACCTGCAGTCTTTCTCCCAGCACCTCTCTTGTTCCCACTTGACTCTGCCCCTGGCCCTTCCTTGACAGTGACCCTTCTTTTTGGCAGCACTTTCTCCTTTTCTTTCACAGTGCTTCTTTTCTTCATAAGATCATTCTCCTCATCACAGCTAGAGGAGTCATCATCAGAACCAGTTTCAGTTCCATTCGGAGGAGGTTCATACAACTCATCCTCCCCACTACCATTCCCATCCCCTGCTGTCGATGGTGATGACTGAAGCTCCTGCATGATACTGTCCACATCAACTGCATCATCAAATTCTTCCGGCCCCTGTTCTGCAGCAGCTTCTTCTTCCACAATCTGTGGCTCATCAACAGGGTGATCGAAGTAAATATAGAACTCGTTGATATTTGAATTCCTCAACTTGTTCTCTCGCATTTCATTGAGTCCAGCATCCCCTCTCAGTATGTGCAGTCCAGACTCAAGATCATTATTGGTTGGGTTATACCAATACACTGCCCTATATGTTGCATAGCCCAGACCCTTGAATAGTGTAACCAAATCCCCAAAATTCACAAAGTCCAAATCCATCTCTGGAAATCTTTCAACCTTCCCACTAATATACTCAAGAGTGCCACTGGGTCCTCTACCAAAATGACCTCCATGGTAAAAAATAGGTACAACATATATATCAACCATCTGCATTATGCACAGATATAGCAATCACACATTAAACCCTAGATCAAGTGCTTGGGAATTTGAAATCAGTTAAATCCCTATAGAATTTTTTCCAATCTTTTCCCCGAAACAGAGCAAGCGATCATCACTAACCCCAACCCCATGCATTATATTCTACCAAATACTTAAACAAGAACGAACAGTGTGATTCGACTAATACCCTTACCTCTGTAGCAGAAGGCAGCTTCTTGCCAGACGAAGCCTGTCAAATCCTTCGCCACCCGCAACGTCCACTGAGCACACAATACCTTCTCAACGAGTTGAAGACGTTCTTTTTTTTTAGGGAGAAAGAAACTGTTTGTCTTCAGGTAGGGTTTTCAATAATTACAGGCGTGGCTTCTTGGTGTTATTGGAATAACAATATGTGAATAGGGCTCAGGGAAGGGGACGACGTCGTTTTGTGGGTGAGGGATCGATCTGTCCTTCGACTTTTAGTATCCCCTCCAGCTCAGCAACCTAAACGGACAGGTCACACTCCCCCCAGCCACATCAGCCTTCTCCGGTGATGTTTTTCAACCCAAATCAACGGAGGGGATCAATTGTCCCAGATTTTACAAGGTGAGGGGCTTAAAAATATTTTCAAATCTTAAGGGACTAAAATGTCCAATTTTAAAAAGGTCAGGGACCGATATGTCTTTTACTCTTTTAATTATACCCGACCGAGAATCAGCGCGTAAATTGAGCAACGGCAACGATTCCCTCGGCATATGCAGAGACCTCAACAGAATGTGGCAGACCAACGGAGGCTGGGACCGTATCGACCAAGACGATGCCGTCCACGCCATGCTCCGCTATGCCGATGCCAGTCTCTCCTCCTTCGACATGGCCGATCACTATAAGTTATACTCTCTTTCTCTCTCTCACGTGTAGTTTTCCATCTGAATCTGATTATGAATTACAATTAATTAATTAATTAATGGATAAAATATGTACTTTAGTTAAAGTTGAATTTTGATCTATGCAATGTGACGTGTATCCGCTATACACGAAACCAAGATCATAACAAAGTCCGACCTTAAAGTCCGGGAACAAAAGAACCATAATATAAAGGAAAAGTATGAGTAGATAATATATTTTTTGTACAATACATATAATGGGGTTTAATTGAAATTAAGATTAAATTATAGGTAATTAATTAATTTTGATTTTTTTTAATTTGAATTTTGAAACAAATTAGGATTACCGTCAGTTATAGAATCGGAAAAAGGAACTCCCTCCCTCAAGACGGCTACACCTCCATTCTCTCGATTAATCAGAGAAACTCGTCGCTTCAGCCCTGCAAGATAACTCACCGCCGTGTCGTTCGAACTGTGTCTAGGTGGTTTGCGGGGTCTTCGCACTAGCGCAGCAACCTAGACATATAGCAAGGAGAACTGAGCAGCCGGAAGGCCTTCTTCCCAATGGCCAGCAAGCAAGATGAACGTGATTCAAGTGAGGGTCATCCTTCATGCAAACCACCGGACAAAGATACATTAATGGAGTGTGATATGGTTGAACCCCTAGGCTGTGATATGTCTGCTGTTGAAGAGATTTTTTCAAAACAACCTCAAAACATATCCGGCGATGTTGTCGTCGACGGTGAGAAGTCGAACAAGGTGAGCAATTTTGAGCAACAAATTCTGCCATGGATGTTTATTTTTTGAAAAATTTAGATTTTTAAATGTCACATTGTAATTAAGGTGTTTGTTTTCATGATAAGAGCATTATCCAGATGTGATGCATGAGTTGAGATTGAACTAAATTTGTGATTGTTCTATATTAAATGGTATGATTAAATCTATGCAGAAATTGCATAAATTAATTAATCATTTTCATGTGTATATGATTTTTTATAAAGGTGTGGTATACTTATGTGCAGGAAGCATTTTTTATACTTATTTTTGTATATGAATATATGCTGCCTGCATATTATATGGCATGTTGTATATGCTAACCATCCTATTCTATTTTTATTTGTCATGCAGATGGCCATATATTTAATAGGCATGTTGAAATAGCCTAAATTAATTAGTTATGTATTATAATGTATGGTATGCGTATATTGTTACTACATGATAATTATTCAATGAGTTAAAAATGTAACTATAAGGTGATGCATGGATTGAAAAATAGGTCTAATTTAAAGTGTATGGTATTTGGATTTGCTGCATGTTAATCATGACATGTTTATTTTAGTGTTATGTAATAGCATAGTATCCTTAATTATATAATACCTGCATATTTTTTAGTTATATTCTTATTTGCTTTCTACATATTATGTGGTTTATATGGTTATGGGGTTTGTATGGTTGATATGGTTGTATGGTTTATATGGCATGATATCCTTATATGAGTGTTTTTTATGTATGTGATACTTGCACATTATGCTTGCTTGCATATTTTTATTTATATTTTTTATTTTTATTTTTTATGTGTAGAAAAGATGTTTTGTATCTAATTCTACATGATGGTCATTGAATTAAAAAAGAAGCAACTAAAGGGTGATACAGGCCCTTAAATAATAGATAAAATGAAATAAATAATTCTATTGGCATGATTTTTAGCTGTTGCCGTATTTTTGGTGATTGTGTTTGAGATTTTATTTACATGAGTTTTAATAAAGATTTTTTTCTTTTTGGTTACTGTGTATGTTTCGGAATTATATGCCATGCAGCTTTCAGATGTTAATGAGGTTGGAAGTGAAGGGATTGAGCTTGGCGATGAAGTTTTGGAATCTAGTTTAATTTTATGTATTCATAATGTGCATGTTTGATTTGATAACTAATGGTAATTATTTTTTCTTTCGGATTAATATAAAATGTAGTTACCAGATCATGGTTCCATACAAGAAGACGAGATACCGAAATACTGAGGTGGATGTTCATTTCTATACTTGATCAGATGTTCATTTTCACTGTAAGCATGGATGGTTATCCGTTTGTAGTTGTGTGTGCTGCGATTTGTTATGTTTTAATTTTGACCAAGTTACACTGGATGTTCATTACAGTAACCTATAGGATGTTTAGTTTAGCTGTATTAGTTAATGATTATTGATCACCTATTTCAATATGAACAGATATGGCTAATTTACCAAACAACTTTGATAAATCTGGGATTCTAAGCTGTAAAAATTCATAGATCCTTTTAAGGTAACAAAACCAATAAATTATTGTAATGTTGGCAAGAAAAAAATACATCCTGAAATCAAATCTTTCTAATATGGCATAAACAAATACCTAAGCATATCAGCAGTAAGTAAAATAATTATAATATGGTAGTTCAATTCACTATAGCTAAACCTAAGTAAGCAACTTCTTCCTCCCTTTGCTTATTGCTCCCTTCGGTAATCATTGCGCACGTTCAATCAATGACCTCGTGCTAGGTGCAGTGTGTGGTGAACTAACTTCCTTCTTCTTGTTCCGTGGTACATTGCGCCAAACAGATTTAACCTTGCCCTTCAATAATGAAATAAACTGGTGAACCAATGCACTGTGTGAGCCATAATAATGTCTAGCATAAAAAAACAAATTCATGAAGTCATAACAGCAAATACAAAATCTAACTGTCCAACCACAAAAATTAAGTGATGATCCAAATAAATAAGGTCAATGTCTATGATATACACCAACCATCTATTACGCTATTAAAGCGACCATCCAAAATGCGTACGAATATTACTAGCATAAAAAAAGGAGGAGCCCAGCCGTCTATTACAACCTCAACAATCATCAATATTAACTACTTTCACACAATCCATCAACTAGGCACAAAAGATAGAAAAAAGAAATACAATGTAACGAAGATATAATAATAGGTTTGCACAAATTAAAATAAACAATTGGGGAGAGATATAAATAGATGATCCTACTGAATTTGTTAATGTGAATCAATCTATGCACCCCAAAAGAAACAAGTTAGTGGAAAGGGTGGAAGCATGCTCAAATCCAAAAAGAGAAGAGATGTTTGCATTATTTTCAAGAATCTTTGCTTATATGTTGGCTCTTTTGTTTGCTCAATTAAATTAAATACATCTAGTTCATATAAACACAATATTATTCTTTCTTAACTAATATATATACATATATACATGAACGAGCAAGGGAATTAAAAGAAGATAAAGACAGCGAAGAATTAAGGGGTTGTTAAGAAATTAAATAAACTAAAGGAATTTCATGGGGATGGCAATAATTAGAAGGGCATATATACTTCTAGTGGTCCTCAATAATCTTGATTGTATCAACGTAAAGGAGAATTTCATCACGGTTGCAGGTTGTGGTCCTCACGATTTTTTAGGGATGTTCAGTGACTGGGAGGGTTGCAGGTTGCGGCGCTCACGGTTCTTTGGGAATGTTCAGCAACTGAAAGGGTTTTGATAGGGGAGGGAAACGGCGTCAACCAGCGACCTTGGGATTTTGGGGAGAAATTGAAAATATCAAAAAATTGAGTGGTGTGATAAATTAAACAGACATAAAAAAATTAGGGTTATTGATGGATTAATTTTCTGTTTTAATTTTAATTGGGCTTAATAAACAGCCCATTGTAGCTATTGTATACATATTTCATTGTCTCCCTAGCAGGACTCTAATAGAAATTATTGACTAAACACGCTTGTGAGTCAGCATCATCTCTCGACCATTAGCCACAACAACAGAATCCACTACCCAAACCTAATCACACTTCTGTACAAACCAAAGATATCGGAACACACATATCACATGTCTATAAAATCAAACTGAACACCCTATGAAAGCCCAGGTCACATAATTCTTTTCAATTTTATTATTTTTATCTCTCATTGCTCACTCACTTACTTGAGCGTTGGAGTCCTTTTTGCAGGTGCTCCCGCCGTCGTGTTCCAGAGCATCGAGGTTCACTTGCAACAATTCCTGAGCGACGTCATACTCAACTCAGGGACTGAGCAATTGTTCGGGAAGGTTCATTGACCTCGGCACTCCCTGAACGGAATATTTGGCGCCCATCGTGGGCCCGAGAGTTACTCTAACCCCATTATCTTCTTCAATATTTGCATTTTGTATTTCTTTTTGACGCAGGGTTCCTCAGCCCTCCCGCATGGCCGATAACAGAGTCAACCAACTTACTCAAGCTGACCTTTTAGCCCAGATGGCCGAGCTACAAGCTGAAGTCGGAAGACTTGCCGAACTATCAACTCAGAACAGCACCAACAAAAATGGGGAGAATGGCTCCAAGGGCTCAATCAAAGGCAACGCAGGCATGTTAAGTGTTAACGGCCCTAACAATGAACCCGTGCTTTGCAGAGCCTTCCCCACCTACCTTGATGGCGCCGCATTACTCTGGTTCTCAAAATTACCTGAAGGATCAATCTCCTCGTTTGAGGAGCTGGCAAAATCCTTTATCGACTATTTCGTAGTAGTCCGGATATACGTACACGGGTTAGACTACCTTGGCACCATCCATCAAGGTCCATAAAAAAGCTTGAAAGACTACATAACCAGATTCGCAGAAGCAACCATGGAGATACTGGATCTGGACCCTGCTGTCCATCTACATGCCGTTAAGGCCGGTCTTCGGCCAGGAAAATTCAGGGAAACGATTGTGGTCGCTAAGCCAAAGACCTTAGAAGAATTCCGAGAAAGGGCAGCTGGGCAGATGGAGATTGAGGAGCTCCGTGAAGTCGAAAGGACGAAAAGAAGACAACCTATGAAGGAAGAAGACAGAACCATAAGGTCGGTGAATAACAAAGACTCTAGGAAGTCGTTCAAGCTCACCCCAAAATTTGACAACTACACCAGGTTCAACACAAAAAGGGAAAAGATAATTAAAGAGATACTTAACGCTAAAATCATAAAATCTCCAGCAAGAGCAGGGAACTACCAAGACCAGCGATTTGTAGACAGAAGCAAACAATGTGCTTTCCACCAAAAATACAGACATACAACTGACGAATGCGTGATAGCAAAGGATCTGTTAGAGAGATCAGCTCGGCAAGGCCTCCTAGACAAATATATCGAAGGAAGGAAGCACAAAGAAAATGGCAGAGACCGGGATGAGCGTAAACATATCTCGGGCAATAAGGAAAACAACAAATGGTCAAACAATATCCCACCAAAAGGGATTATAAACTGCATATCCGGAGGATTTGCTGGGGGAGGCGAGACAAGCTCGGCACAAAATTGAAGCTACCGTGCGATGCTGGCAATTGAAGGAACGGTACAGCCGAGGACTAAGCACGAACCCGACCTCGAAATCACTTTCAATCAAACAGATATATGCTCGGCCGCCTCGAACTTGGACGATCCAGTGGTAATCTCCATCCAAACTGGCGAACTATTGGTAAGAAAAGTCCTATTGGACCCAGGTAGTAGTGCAGATGTTCTCTTTTACTCTACTTTTTTGAAAATGAAAATATCTGAAAAACTTGTACAACCCTCGTCTGGAGAATTAGTCGAATTCTCTAGGGAAAAGGTCCCGATTAAAGGTTACATATGGCTAAAAACAACAATAGGAGAAATCCCATTGTCACAAACCCTTGATGTACAATATTTAATAGTTGACTGCCCCAGTCCTTACAACATTATTCTCGGAAGACCTGCTCTGAACATGTTCAGGACAGTGGTATCTACTTATCACCTATGTGATAAGTTTCAGGCACAAGGCGAAAAGATAGCGACACTCCACTCAGACCGCCAACAAGCTCGGCAATGTTACATCACAAGCCTGAAGGGGTCGGAAGCAAATCAAAGATGTCAACAAGAAGTCAAGGCGATTCATAGCACAAATGAGATACTATCCCTAACCGAGCTTGACCTCCGAGGGGACACCCAAGAAAGACCTCAACCAGCCAATGAGCTCCAGAAAGTCCCGCTGACATCAACACCGGAACAGGTTACCTACATCGGTCAAGCACTACAAGAAAAAGAAAGGTCGGAGCTCATAAAAGTGCTATAAGACAACGCTGATTTATTTGCCTGGACCCCAGCAGATATGCCAGGTATCAATCCAAACATTATCTGCCATAAGCTCGCCACCAACAAAACAAGCCGACCTATAGCTCCGAAGAAGAGGAACCTCGGGGTAAAAAAATCAAAGGCAGCTCTAGAAGAAACCAGAAAGCTCCTAAAAGCCAACTTCATCAAAGAAATTTGCTTCATCACATGGCTCTCAAACGTGGTAATGGTAAGAAAAAACTCAGGTAAATGGCGCATGTGCATCGACTTTACAGATTTAAACAAGGCATGCCCTAAAGATGCTTATCTTTTACCATGCATTGATAAACTCGTGGACAATGCATCAGGTTTCAAAAGCTTGAGCTTCATGGATGCATACTCTGGGTACAACCAGATCCTTATGCATCCAGAAGACCAAAGCAAGACAGCATTTATAACTGAACACGGAAATTTTTGTTATAGAGTAATGCCATTTGGTCTAAAGAATGCATGTGCAACCTACCAACAATTGATGGACAAAGTATTCCGTCATCAAATAGGTCGGAACATGAAAATCTATGTGGATGATATGGTCGCAAAGACCACTCAAGAAAAGTCACACTGCGATGACCTCAGGGAGGTTTTCGAGCAGGTTCGAGCATACAATATGAGACTCAACCCAGAGAAATGTGCTTTCGGGGTACAAGGAGGCAAATTCCTCAGATTCATGCTGACCACGCGAGGAATTGAAGCAAACCCTGAAAAATGTGAGGCAATACTTAACATGGCGAGTCCTAAAACAATAAAAGAGGTACAACAATTGGCAGGAAAGGTAGCAGCGTTATCTCGATTCTTGCCAGTAGCATCAAGCCGATCATACCATTTCTTCCAAACAATATCAAAGAACAAGAAATTTCAATGGACAGAAGAGTGCGAGAAGGCCTTTGCCGAGCTCAAAACCATTCTATCATCACCACCAGTACTGTAAAGACCAGAAGTCGGTAAACCTTTATACTTATATTTGTCTGTTTCTAATTATTCTATCAGCTCGGCTCTTGTCATTGAGACAGGGAAAATACAACAGCCAGTATACTTCGTCAGTAAAGTCATGCAACCAATGGAACAAAGGTATCCGAGAATTGAACAGCTAGCTTTAGCACTAGTAATAACAGCAAGAAGACTCAGGCCCTACTTCTAAAGCCACACAGTAATAGTGAGAACGAACTGACCATTAAGACAAATACTGACGAAACCATAACTGGCCGGACGTCTGACCAAATGGTCTATCGAACTCTCAGAGTTCGATATCCAATTTCAACCAAGGTTAGCATTGAAAGCACAGATCCTCGTAGACTTCATCGCAGAACTGACCCCAGACGAGCAAAACAAACCTTGGGAGTTACATGTCAACGGGGCATCCAGCCGAGGAGGGAGCGGAGCCGGGATAATCTTAAAAGAAGGGGACAAGGTGGTAGCCGAGCAATCCCTCCAGTTCCACTTCCCGGCAAGCAACAACCAGGCCGAGTATGAGGCCCTCATAGCAGGCCTTAAGCTCGCCCTGAACCTCCAAGTACAAAGCCTGACAGCACATTGTTATTCCCTTTTGGTGGTCCAACAAATCCGAGGAGAGTTTTAGGTAAAAGATCCCTTGCTTGAGCGATATTGGCTCATAGCAAATGATCTCATTTCAAAGTTCAGTTCGTTTATTATACTACATGTGCATAGAGAAAAAAATGTTAGAGCAGACATATTATCCAAACTTGCCGCCACTAGGGCAGACACACAGACGTCGGCCTTATCACAACTCACACTTAAAAAATCCAGCATTGAACTATTATCTATAACAAGCATTAACCACCTCTGTGACTGGAGAACGCCTTTCCTTGAGTACATTAATGCAGGTATCATACCCAGAAATGACCTCAACCCGCAACACTTCAGACGAAAAGCAAGTATCTACACGAATATAGCAGGAGAACTATACATGTGCGGTTTCTCACAACCATTGCTAAAATGCCTAAGTAAAGATGAGGCAAAAGAGGTGATGGACGAAGTTCATAAAGCGCGTATGTGGGAACCACATCGGAGGACGAGCTCTCGCCGCAAAAATCATCCGAACAGGATACTATTGGCCGACCATGAAAAGGGACTGCATAACAAAAGTCAAGACATGTGACAAAAGTTAAAAGCACGCAGCCATCTCTATAAAGCCCGCCGAAGTATTACACAGCATGGAGGTAAGCTGGCCTTTCCACAGATGGGGGCTCGATATTCTCGGCCCATTCCCAACAGCGCCAGGTCAGGTAAAATTTCTGTTAGTATTGATAGACTACTTCTCAAAATGGATAGAAGCACAGCCATTAGCAAGAATAACAGGCGAAAAGGTACGATCTTTCATATGGAAAAAAATTATATGTCGATTTGGCATACAAATGGATATAATATCAGACAATGGTAGACAATTTACAGATAATAAGCTTGGCTCATTCCTAAAAAACTTTAATATTCAACATCATTTTAGCTCGGTCGAACACCCACAAACCAATGGGCAAGCCGAGGCTGCTAACCGAGTTATATTGTAGGCAATAAAGAAAAAGCTCGATAATGCAAAGGGAGAATAGGCAGAACTAATCCCAGAAATATTGTGGAGCTACAACACAACAGTACAAACCACCATGGGTGAAACACCATTCAAACTCTTCTATGGATTAGAAGCATTAATCCCCGTAGAGGTCGGAATTCCCACATTGAGAACCGAGCTATACAATGACCAGAACAACATAAACGCAAGGAACACTGAGCTCGATCTGGCTAAAGAAGACAGGGAAATCCAGCCATCAAACAAAGGGCTAAAAAACAAATGGCTGAGAGAAAACACAATTCACAGGTAATACCGAGGACTTTTTCCGAAGGAGACCTAGTACTCAGATGAATAGATGAAGCCAGGCGACCTCCTTTGCTTGGAAAGCTCGCCGCAAATTGGGAAGGACCATTCTGAGTAGTTAAAGTGCTTGGAATGGGGGCTTACCAGCTCCAAACACTATAAGGCAACCCAATACCAGGAAATTGGAATATTTCCTCTCTAAAGATGTATAGATCCTAACTTGTACAAATTCGCGAATGAAGGTACTCTTTTTTCCTCTTAGAGCTTTTTTCCCAAAAAAGAATATTTTGCCTAAGGTGGGTTTTAATGAGGCCGGACGCCCAATAGATTGAATCTAACAATTAACAAACTATTCAAATCTGCAATCAACAATTCTAGTTTCATGCAAAAACTACAACTACACAAAAACATAAAACCCTACTTCTCTTGCATAAGTCGCAAATACAAATTGCCAAAAGCAAACAATATCAATATCCAAACGACCAAACAAAGGTCGGCACCAAAAGAAACAAATCCAAGATCAAACCGATCAAGTCTAACATCCAAAAAGAAATAAAACTACCAGTCACAAGATTAATTACAAAAGCAAATGCTAAAAACTAAGCAGGCAGAATATTCTCGCCATGATCCTCTACAGTACCATCCATGATGAGTGGATATTTTATACGCTTTTTGGGGGTAATTTCATGTAGATTCTAGTGTGTTGTAGTTAGTTTTCAATGTATTTTTATTAGTTTTTAAGCAAAATTCATATTTCTGGACTTTACTATGAGTTTGTGTATTTTTCTGTGATTTCAGGTATTTTCTGGCTGAAATTGAGGGAGCTGAGCAAAAATCTGATTTAGACTGAAAAAGGACTGCTGATATTGTTGGATTCTGACCTCCCTACACTCGGAATGGATTTTTTGGAGCTACAGAAGTCCAATTGGCGCGCTCTCAATTGGGTTGGAAAGTAGACATCTAGGCTTTCTAGCAATATATAATAGTCTATACTTTGCACGAAGATAGATGATGTAAACTGGCGTTTAACGCCAGTTCCATGTTGTAGTCTGGTGTTCAGCGCCAGAAATAGGTTGCAAGTTAGAGTTCAATGCCAGAAATAAGTTACAACCTGGCGTTCAACTCCAGAAACAGCTCAGGCATGTGAGAAACTTAAGTCTCAGCCCCAGAACACACCAAGTGGGCCCCAGAAATAAATTTATGCACTATCCATCTTAGTTTACTCATTTTCTATAAACCTAGGCTACTAGTTTAGTATTTAAACAACTTTTAGAGACTTATTTTGTATCTCATGACATTTTTAGATCTGAATTTTGTACCTTTTGATGGCATGAGTCTCTAAACTCCGTTGTTGGGGGTGAGGAGCTCTGTAGTGTCTCGATGACTTAATGCAATTATTTCTGTTTTCCATTCAAATACACTTGTTCCTATCTAAGATGTTCATTCGCGCTTCACTATGAAGAAGGTGATGATCCGTGACACTCATCACCTTCCTCAATCCATGAACGTGTGCTTGACAACCACCTCCGTTCTGCATTAGATTGAATGAGTATCTCTTAGATTCCTTAATCAGAATCTTCGTGGTATAAGCTAGAATCCATTGGTAGCATCCTTGAGAATCCGGAAAGTCTAAACCTTGTCTGTGGTATTCCGAGTAGGATTCTGGGATTGGATGACTGTGACGAGCTTCAAATTCGTGAGTGTTGGACGTAGTGACAGACGCAAAAGGATCAAGGGATCTTATTCCGACATGATCGAGAACTGACAGGTTGTGACAGAGCATTTGGACCATTTTCACTGAGAGGATGGGAAGTAGCCATTGACAATAGTGATGCTCTACATACATCTTGCCATGGAAGGAGCCTTGCATTTATGAAAGTGAGAAAGCATTATGTTACAGGAATTCAGAAGACAAAGCATCTCCAAAACTCCAACATATTCTCCATTACTACATAATAAGTATTATTTAATCCATGCTCTCTTGTTTATTTGCAAGTCAATTGATAACTATAATTGGTATCCTGACTAAGATAAATAAGATAACCATAGCTTGCTTCAAGCCAACAATCTTCGTGGGATTCGACCCTTACTCACGTAAGGTATTACTTAGACGATCCAATGCACTTGCTGGTTAGTTGTGCGGATTGCAAAAGTGTGATTGCAATTTCGTGCACCAAGTTTTTGGCGTTGTTGTCGGGGATTGTTTGAGTTTGAACAACTGACAGTGAATCTTGTTGCTTAGATTAGGAAAATTTTATCTTTTTGGTTTAGAGTCACTATAATTGCATTTTCTATTATTCCTTTT
Organism: Arachis duranensis; assembly: GCF_000817695.3. NCBI lineage: Eukaryota > Viridiplantae > Streptophyta > Magnoliopsida > Fabales > Fabaceae > Arachis > Arachis duranensis. Next base: position 65,208,937 of record NC_029781.3, read on the forward strand.
TAAAATTTTTTCTTCAAAAAAAAATATTTTTCTTTATTAATTGTTAGTTTTTCGTGAGTTTAGTGTCTTGTTGTAAGTTTGGTGTCAATTGCATGCTTGTCTTTGTCTTTCAATTTTCGAATTGCATGCTCTTTATTTTTCCTCGATCTTCAAATTGTTCTTGTCAATTTTTCTTGTTTAATCTTTGGTTTTTCCTATTCTCTATGTTTTTCGTGTTTTCCTTGTGCATTTTCAAAATATTTATTTTTAGTTATAAAAAATACCTCTTTAAAACACATTACATTTATAGCCCAATTGGCTAGAGCGTTGGTTTATGTTCTTGGTAATTGGGCATCTTCTTTTTAAAATCTTTTTCAAAAATAATTTTTCTTTGATTGAATCTTGTGCCAAACTTTAAGTTTGGTGTTCTCTTGTTAATTTTCTTTAATTTTCGAAAGTTTAATTTGGTTTTTAAAAAAATTTTAAGTTTAGTGTTCTTTCTTTTGTTCTTGTTGTTCTTGTGAATTTTCAAAGTGTTCTTGAGTCTTCTTTGTATTTTGATCTTAAAATTTTTTAAGTTTGGTGTCCCTTGGTGTTTTTCCTCCAAAATTTTCGAAAAACAAGGAGCATTAGATCTAAAAATTTTTAAGCCTTGTGTCTTTTGTGTGTTTTTCTCTTTCATCATAAAATTCAAAAAATAAAAAATATATTTTCCTTTAATTTCTCATAATTTTCGAATTACTTGGGTTGACTTGGTCAAAATTTTTCAAATCATCATCTCCCTTTCTCCATCATGGACCTAAGTGGAAATAAACAGTCCAGAAGGACTCTGGGGTCATATGCTAACCCCACTACTGTTTCATACGGGAGTAGTATCTGTATACCCTCCATCGGAGTCAGTAGCTTTGAGTTGAACCCTCAGCTCATTATCATGGTGCAACAAAGTTGCCAGTATTTCGGTCTTCCACAGGAAGAACCTACAGAGTTTCTGGCACAATTTTTACAAATTGCTGACACAGTACATGATAAGGAAGTAGATCAGGATGTCTACAGATTGTTACTGTTTCCATTTACTGTAAAAGACCAAGGTAAGAGGTGGTTAAATAACCAACCTAAGGACAGCATAAAGACATGGAAACAGCTGTCAAAAAATTCCGAAATCACTATTTTCCTCCAAAATGGATGACACAGCTAAGGCTAAGCATCCAAGGCTTCAAACAAGGAGATAATGAATCCCTTTATGATGCCTGGGAGAGAAACAGAGAGATGCTAAGAAAATGCCCCTTTAAAATATTTTCAGAGTGGGTGCACTTAGACATCTTTTATTATGGGCATACAGAGAAAGCTCAGATTTCTCTAGACCACACATCTGGTGGATCAATACACATGAGAAAGACAATTGAAGAAACTCAAGAGCTCATTGATACAGTTGCTAGAAATCAGCATCTGTATTTAAGCAGTGAACCTTCCATGAAAGAAGAGGCTAAAACAGTAACTGCTGAACTAAGTCCTGCAGAACAAGTTACTGAATTTAATCAACAATTATATTTTCTAACAAAACAGCTAGCCGAATTCAAGGAGATATTGCAAGAAACAAGAATGGCTAATATGAATATGGAAGTGCAATTGAAGCAAACAGAACAGCAGTTATCAAAACAAATAACAGAAGAATGCCAAGTAGTTCAATTAAGAAGTGGAAAAATATTAAATACCTCACTTCAAGGCAGCAGAAAGCCAAGAAATGAACATAATGCTATCCAAAATCCCTCTGAGGACAGTCAAAGCCTAGAGAGGAATAATTCTAGCGCTCAAACGCCAGAAAATGGGTGGAAAGATGGCGTTGAATGCATAACCCATACTCAGTCCTGGCGTCCAACGCCAGAAATAAGCAAGGAACTGGCATTGAACGCCCAAAGGAAGCTTAGTTCTGGCATTCAGACGCCAAAAACAAGTAAGGAGTTGGCGTCTAACGTCACTCCAACTTCCACCCCTGGTATTCAAACACCAGTGGGGATCAGACACATACAAGTGCTGATAGCAACTCCTCTAAGAAGGCTTCTCAACCCACGGCTGTAGGCAATAAACCTGTAGCAACTAAAGTTGAGGAATACAAAGCCAAAATGCCTTATCCTTAGAAACTCCGCCAAGAGGAACAGGATAAGCAATTTGCCCGCTTTGCAGACTATCTCAGGACTCTTGAGATAAAAATTCTGTTTGCAGAGGTACTTGAGCAAATACCCTCTTATGCTAAGTTCATGAAAGAGATCTTAAGTCATAAGAAGGATTGGAGGGAAACTGAGAAAGTTTACCTCACTAAAGAATGCAGTGCAATCATTGTGAAAAGCTTACCTGAGAAGCTTAAAGATTCGGGAAGCTTTATGATACCATGTACATTAGAAGGTACCTGTACCAAACAAGCTCTATGTGATCTTGGGGCAAGTATTAACCTAATACCTGTAGCTACTATCAAAAAGCTTAGGTTGACTGATGAAGTTAAACCAACCCGGATATGTCTCCAACTTGCTGATGGCTCCATTAAATACCCATCAGGCGTAATTGAAGACATGATTGTCAAGGTTGGGCCATTTGCCTTTCTCACTGACTTTGTGGTGCTGGAAATGGAGGAGTACAAGAGTGCAACTCTCATTCTAGGAAGACCTTTCCTAGCAACTGGACGAACCCTCATTGACGTCCAAAAAGGGGAAGTGACCCTGAGAGTCAATGAGGACGAGTTTAACTTGAATGTTGTCAAAGCTATGCAGCATCCAGACACCCCAAACGACTGCATGAGCATTGATATTATTGACTCTCTGGTAAAAGAGGTCAATATAACTGAAAGCCTTGAATCAGAGCTAGAGGATATCTTTAAAGATGCTCAGCCTGATCTGGAGGAACCAGAGAGAATAATAGAACCTCTGAAAATCCCTCAGGAAGAGGAAAAACCTCCCAAACCCGAGCTTAAACTATTACCACCATCCCTGAAATATGTATTTTTGGGAGAAGGTGATACCTTCCCTGTAATCATAAGCTCTACCTTAGAGCCACAGGAAGAGGAAGCACTAATTCAAGTGCTAAGGACACACAAGACAGCTCTTGGGTGGTCCATCAGTAATCTTAAGGGCATTAGTCCAGCCAGATGCATGCACAAGATCCTATTGAAGGGTGATGCCAAGCCAGTGGTTCAACCACAGAGGCGGCTGAATCCAGCCATGAAGGAGATGGTGCAGAACGAGGTCACTAAATTACTAGAGGCTAGGATTATTTATCCTATTTTTGATAGTCCCTGGGTAAGCCCTGTCCAAGTCGTCCCCAATAAGGGTGGCATGACAGTGGTTCATAATAAAAAAATGAACTGGTTCCTACAAGAACAGTTACAGGGTGGCGTATGTGTATTGATTATAGAAGGCTCAATACAGCTACCAGAAAGGATCATTTTCCTTTATCATTCATAGACCAGATGCTAGAAAGACTAGCAGGTCATGAATACTGCTGCTTCCCGGATGGATATTCAGGTTATAATCAAATTGCAGTAGATCCTCAAGATCAAGAGAAAACAACATTCATATGTCCATCTGGAGTATTTGCATACAGAAGAATGCCATTTGGTCTGTGCAATGCACCTGCAACCTTTCAAAGGTGCATGCTCTCTATTTTCTCTGATATGGTGAAAAAATTTCTGGAAGTCTTCATGGATGACTTTTCAGTGTTTGGAGACTCATTTAGCTCCTGTCTTGACCATCTAGCACTTGTTCCAAAGAAATACTAAGAGACTAACCTTGTTTTAAATTGGGAGAAATGTCACTTTATGGTGACTGAAGGAATTGTCCTTGGGCATAAAATTTTGAACAAGGGAATAGAGGTGGATCAAGCTAAGGTAGAGGTAATTGAAAAATTATCACTACCTGCCAATGTTAAGGCAATCAGAAGCTTTTCTGGGGCATGCAGGATTCTATAGGAGGTTTATAAAAGATTTTTCAAAAATCGCCAAACTTCTGAGTAATCTACTAGCTGCTGACACATCATTTATCTTTGATAAGGAGTGTCTGCAGGCATTTGAGACTCTGAAAGCTAAGCTGGTCACAGCACCAGTCATCTCTACACCAGACTGGAGATTACCATTTGAACTGATGTGTGATGCCAGTGACCATGCCATTGGTGCAGTATTGGGACAAAGGCATGACAAGCTTCTGCACGTCATTTACTATGCCAGTCGTATTTTAAATGACGCACAGAAAAACTACACAACCACAGAAAAATAGTTACTTGCAGTGGTTTATGCCGTTGACAAGTTTAGATCCTATTTAGTAGGATCAAAAGTGATTGTGTACACTGACCATGCTGCTCTTAAATATCTACTCACGAAGCAGGATTCAAAACCCAGACTCATCAGATGGGTGTTGCTTCTACAAGAGTTTGATATAGAAATAAGAGATAGAAAAGGGACAGAGAACCAAGTAGCAGATCACCTGTCCCGAATAGAACCAGTAGAAGGGACGTCCCCCCCTCTTATTGAGATCTTTGAAAATTTTTTAGATGAGCAACTCTTTGCCATCCAGGAAGTGCCATGGTTTGCAGACATTGCAAACTACAAAGCAGTGAGATACATTCCCAAAGAGTACAGTAGGCAGCAATCAAAGAAATTGATTACTGATGTAAAGTACTATCTTTGGGATGAACCATATCTCTTCAAGAGATGTGCAGACGGAGTAATCCGTAGATGTGTGCCTAAAGAAGAAGCACAGAAGATCCTCTGGCACTGCCTGGATCACAGTATGGAGGACATTTTGGAAGTGAGCGAACAACCATAAGAGTTCTCCAATGTGGCTTCTACTGGCCTACTCTCTATAAAGACTCCCGAGTGTTTGTACTTAATTGTGACAGTTGCCAAAGATCTGACAATCTGCCTCACAGTTATGCCATGCCTCAACAAGGGATCTTGGAGATTGAATTGTTTGATGTATGGGGCATTGACTTCATGGGGCCTTTGCCACCATCATACTCAAACACTTATATTCTGGTGGCAGTGAATTATGTATCCAAATGGGTGGAAGCTATTGCAACCCCCACTAATGATACTAAGACAGTGCTGAAATTCCTCCAGAAACACATCTTCAGCAGATTTGGTATCCCTAGAGTACTAATCAGTGATGGGGGCACTCATTTCTGCAATAAACAGCTTTACTCTACTTTGGTTCGATATGGAGTTAGCCACAGGGTGGTCACTCCATATCATCCACAGACAAATGAGCAAGCTGAAGTCTCTAATAGAGAACTTAAAAGAATCCTAGAATGGACTGTGATTAACCGTAGAAGGGATTGGGCAAGAAGCTTGCATGATGCTCTGTGGGCATACAGAACAGCATTCAAGACTCCTATAGGGACCTCTCCATACCAGCTTGTGTATAGAAAATCCTGTCACTTTCCAGTGGAAGTGGAACATAAGGCCTACTGGGCAACCAGATTCCTAAACCTTGATTCCAAGTTAGTTGGAGAAAAACGATTGCTCCAGTTAAATGAGCTAGAGGAGTTCTGACTCAATGCTTTCGAGAATGCAAAAATTTACAAAGAGAAAGCAAAAAGATGGCATGATAAGAAACTGTCATCCAGAGTCTTTGAGACAGGGCAGAAAGTTCTGCTGTTTAATTCTAGGCTCAGATTATTTCCCGAAAAATTGAAATCCCGGTGGAAAGGTCCATATGTGATTACAAGTGTATCACCATATGATGTGTACCCGCTATACACGGAACCAAGATCATAACAAAGTCCGACCTTAAAGCCTGGGAACAAAAGAACCATAACGAAAATCATTGACTAAACACGCTTGTGAGTCAGCATCATCTCGCGACCGTTAGCCACAATAATAGAACCCACTACCCAAACCTAATCACACTTCTGCACAAACCAAAGATATCGGAACAGACATATCACACGTCTATAAAACCGAACTGAACACCCTATGAAAACCCAGGTCACATAACTCTTTTCAATTTTATTATTTTCATCTCTCATTGCTCACTCACTTACTTGAGCGTCGGAGTCCTTTTTGTAGGTGCTCCCGCCGCCGTGTTCCAGAGCATCGAGGTTCACTTGCAACAATTCCTGAGCGACATCATGCTCAACTCAAGGACCGTGCAACTGTTCGGGAAGGTTCATCGACCTCGGCACTCCTTGGACAGAACACAATGCATAGCAGAATTTTTAAAATATATGTGATGAATGTATTAGATATTTAAAATAAATCATAATATGAATATATTAATCACACCAACAATGCTGCACACATATCACAACCTTAAATTAAATGATATTAGAATATCATTAAGGAAAAAGAGAAAACTTACATACTTATAGGATTTTCAATGCATGACTACCTCATATGAGCTGCACAACAATAACTTGAATTTTTCATATAACTTCTATGAATCAAACTTTACTAACACAATTGATAATTCTCAACAATTTGCACAAGATTATTTTGAAAATTCAACTTCCTACCATTCTTTTTTTTGAGTTGTCTATCACTCTCACATCACAACCTAAACACATAGAACCTAGATCCTATGCTGAGGCTATCAATAACAAGATATGACAGAATACAATCAATGTAGAACTTGCTGTCTTACAAAAAAATCAGACTTGGTCAGTTACCACATTGTCCAATGAAAAGAGATCAGTAGGATGTAAATAGGTGTTTGAGCTTAAATTAAACTCTGATGGGAGTATAAATAGACATAAAGCCAAACTAGTTGCTCAAGAATTCACTCAAACTGCTGGAGTGGATTATTTTAAAACCTTCAGCCCGGTTGTCAAGATGAGCACTATTTGATATTTTGGTGATATTGTGGTAGGAAGAATGTCCCACTCAATCTGAAAATCTTGTACCTATGTAACCCTCGATCCGTTACTATTTCAAATTAGCGTGAGGTCATAACTTGTCAAGTATATCTCTTTCTATCTGGGAATCAACTGTATCCTCGTCTACTTCATCAAACGACCAACCCAACATCACAGAATCAATGCCATCTTTATCAGACATTCTTGCCATCAAAGCTTCACTGCCGTTCACCACATTCTTCAATTCGGCAATGGAAATTGATTGCTGTGGAATGAAGAGAGTGCGATGAACAAGAAGAAGATATGAAGTTTATGATTTGGGGATTTAGGGTTAAATATAAAAGGAGGACCAACTTGGATACAAATTGAAAATTGGCCAGCTCATATAGCTATTGAACCCCTCCAGCGTGGCAAACAGAAGCCACATCAGCGTTCCGGTGATGACTCATCACTAGAAATATGTTCAGGGATCACTTTGAGTATTCGGAGCTCTATTTGGAGGATTATAATAGGAAAATCGGGATCTTGAGGATTACATTGAGTATTTACGCGAATATCAGGACGTATTTACTCAAAATAAGTGATATGCATGCTGATATGGCAACGCTTTGAAACAGGATACTGCTATAGTCACTGAAGCAATCTGGAAATGTCTGAGCTATTGATGCGGCTTCCTTTGACCAAATTTACTTTCACTGGGAATGGAACAGCAACGGCTAGGAGATACAAGCATGTGTGTTTATGTGCTACTGCTAACAGAGGATAAGCAAAGGATTGTTGTCAAGAATGGGAAGGATGCGTTGGATATATGTCGCGTTGTTAATGGGATGTGGCAGACGAGTGGCGGGTGGGGAAGAATTGAGAGGGATGGTGCTGTTGATGCTATGCTTAGATATGCTGATTCTGGGTTAACCACTTTTGATATGGCTGATATATGTATGCAACTCGGTGCTGTTGATTGGTTGATCATGTTAATTTGGATTTTGATCAATCGATCATTATAGATGTTATGGATGTGAATTCTCCAAACATCTGGTGCTTTTTGTGATGAGGACTCTTTTTTTCTCATGTTGGTGTTCTTTGGATTTTGCAGATGGGCCTGCTGAAGATCTATATGGCATTTTCATTAACCGAGTTCGTCATGGGCGTCCACCAGAATTCTTGGAGAAGGTCAGAGGGTAAGTTTGTTATGTGACTTGATATTCTACTCCCAAGTCCTTTTTGGCTTGAAGAAAGCACAAATTGAGTTTTGTATTTGGCTAGTGTATTATGTTTCATTATATGCATCCTACTATACAATGGTATATTGGCGATTCAATAAACGAAGGTATCATTGTCTTAGTCATTTTATCACTTATTGCAGTCTCACTAAATAGGTACCGCCACCAGTTAAGATGACAAGAAGCTTTGTCAGTGACAGCATTAATGTTTCTAGGAAGAGAATGGATGTGGATTCCTTGGACATGCTTCAGTTTCATTGGTATTTAATCTTTTCTCAAGTGACTTTCTGAGTTCTGACTACCACTCAGTGTGCTAGATTGTTCATTTTACAATTCTTAAATTGAGGCAGACTCAGCCATCAACATTTTCTGACGTGAAGGGTCATCTATCTATCTTTATATTCTGTTGTTGAAATGAGTAATTCATTCTTATTATCTAAATGTATTACTCTATCTCTATTGTCTTTAGGTGGGACTATTCAAATCCTGGCTACCTTGATGCACTAAAACACCTCACAGATTTGAAAGATGAAGGTTAGTTTTGTTTCTGAGCTGCGGTTAATGGTCCTTTAGTAAGTTCATATCACATGATTTGATCAAACTACTTCAGTTAGCTCTGTACAGGTAGGATCAAGACAGTGGCTTTGACAAATTTTAATACAGAGAGATTACAAATTATTCTAGAAAATGACATTCCTGTTGTAAGCAATCAGGTAAATCCAAGTGCATTTTTGTTTTTTTTTTTTTCTCGTTTATTCTAATAGTTTGATGGTGCGCGATTCTCAGTGTTACTTCACTTCAGGTGCAACATTCGATTGTTGATATGCGTCCACAACAGAGAATGGCGGAGCTTTGTCAGCTAGACAGTTTTTCAAAGATCACTGTTTCCCTAAGGAAACGCAAATGTATTTCCTACTGATATACCTTTGCGTGTCCCCAGAATTGAGATTTACTTATAATTGTTTGTTGTGTTTTGCCCTGCAAATTTTGTAGGATAAACCTTTAGCATCAATATATGGTGTTGAAGGTGTAGAGGTGTAGAGGTGTGGAGTGAGGAGCATTCATCTTTTGTTGCCAGTGTGTTTGGCTTTATACTGTATGCTGTATTTCTGATGCTCTAGACCACCTGTCACAGAAAAGGGTTCTTTACTACCCCTCCCCCCCCCTTTTTTTCATTTTTTTGTTCTTTTTTCTTTTTACTGACTAAGATATTTCCTTACAGGAAAATCAGCAGAGTCTGGTTCCTTTAAGAGAAGTCTTTTAAGACCAACTTCTTCCAAATCTCCTGTTCTAAGTGCTAGTGCTTTTGAAAGCAGAGACGGATCAGATGATGATGATAATTTGGGAGACTGTGTTAAACTTGATACAACATATCTGCGTACAAGTGGCAATGTTGTAAGTTTGTTATGCACTTTTTGCCATTGTGTTTAGCATTTATTTATACTCTATATAGAAGAAAGTTTTCTGTTTATAGGATAAGAATCCTTGTCCTATATTACACCACGTGATGTAGGACAATTACTACATATTTTTGCTTCTCCCTTGGTTGGAATTACCTTCTTTTTTCCTGTTACTCTTTAACTAGACTTCAATTCTCAGACGATGTAATGTTCAATGTCTGCTAAAGTAAAGCGTTTGGATGTTAAAATGTATGCAGGGGCCAGAAGGTAAAAACCCATATGAGTCTTTACCTGATCATGTTAATGCCAATGGAGAGCAAATGGCAATTGCAGCTTCAAGTATGACCAGATCACATAGTGTTTGTGGTGATCTGCATGGTGTGCAGCCTAAACCAATAGCAGCTGACATCCTGAGGAAGGAATCAGAACAAGAAGTTTTTGCTCGACTGAAATCACTCCTCTTGGTATGAAATATTGCTTATTATCTTGAGTGTGATAAATTACTTTAAGTGGGTTTTCTTATGGAATTTATATAACCCTATAGCAAATTATAATGATTTTTTATTGCTGTTTAGAGTCTCCATCACCTGATGAAGTTGAAGCCTATGTGGTTCTTCAAGAATGCCTTGAAATGAGAAAAAGATATGTTTTTAAGGAAGCTATTGCTTCATGGGAGAAAGAAATTATATCTAACCCAGATCCATTCTTTTACACCCCTGAAGGAAAGTCTGAGATGAGTTCTTTCCATTTTTATTATTTTCTAGATTTCCACATGTGAAACTTGATATCCTAGTTTATGTCCTCTGATTAAATGAGCATTATCTCTTGTCCTATAGCATTACTTTGAAATGCAAGATGGGGTTATTTATGTATATCCAGATAGAGACGGTAAGTAGCTAAGGAGAGTAACTTTCTTTCATGTAATATATATATTTTTTTTTAAAAATGATTTTACCACTCTAGCTGGTATTCTTAAGCGTTCCTGCTTACAAATTGCAGACAAAGATGAGCTTTTCCCTGTTGCCGATGCAACTACATTTTTCACTGATCTTCGTCAAATACTTCAAGTCATAGCAGCAGGGTATATCAGAACTTTATGCCATCATCGGCTTAATCTTCTAGAACAAGTAAGAGCATCTTGAACATGCTGGATATAACTAATAAAGTGTATTTAAATTGAAGATTGGAATCATGTGGTTGTTTGACATTTTTCTTTGCATTTTGCATGCAGAAATTCAATCTTCATTTGATGCTAAATGCTGAGAGGGAATTTCTTGCTCAAAAAATTTGCTCCACATCGAGACTTCTATAATGTTAGGAAAGTTGATACACATGTCCATCACTCAGCATGCATGAATCAGAAACATCTTTTAAGGTTCATAAAATCAAAGCTGAGGAAAGAGCCTGATGAGGTGATGTTCAGATCTCTTTGTCATCCTGTTGTAACATGATTTTCCTTAAGGCTAAATAGATAAATCATAAATCAAGCAACTTTTTTCTTTGGAACAATCTATGTTACCATGATAGTACATCTCTCTTGATAACCTCATTCAAAGCCTTCTTAAGTTTTTTTTCCCCCTTACCAGTGGTATATTTTCCATCCGATATACTCTCATAACTAGATGCTCTGCTGGTCTTCTCCCCACATATCCAAACCATCTAAGGCGAGTTCCACCCTCTTTCAACAATAGGCACCACTTTTTCTTTCTCTTTCATGTCCTTATTTTTTATTCTATCAATTCAAGTATGGCTACTCATCCAACACTCTGTTTGTGTCCTCATTTCTTAATCCGTATAAGCATCTTCATTTCGGTCATACTAAGCTTATGTTTGTGTCCACCTTTTATCATCCAACACTCTGTTTCATACAATGTAGCTGGTTTAATGGGAATGTGATAAAATTTACATTTAAGTTTTAAAGGTACATTTTTGTTGCATATGAAGCCCAAAACACACTTCTGTTTTGACTAACACGTTTGAATCTTACAGTGTACATGATCCTTTATTTCTCCATTGTCATAAGTAATACAATTAAGATACTTAAATCTCTTGATATGTGATATGAAGTAAATTTTTCTACAAACAGAGAAATTTGGATTGAGTATTGAATAACTTTTTAGTATGCTAATTCAACATATGAATGGGATAGATAATACTGCTGCAATACTTGCGACATTCAGGATACTTAAAATGATCAACTGATTATCATCATTGCAGAAGTCAATACCAAATGCCTTTTATTACACCATTTTGATTATTAATATCTTGTGAATTGTTTTTTAGAAAGATTATGACTCTGAATAATCTTAACTTGTCCAGGTTGTAATATTTAGACATGGGACATATCTGACCTTAAAAGAAGTTTTTGAGAGTTTGGATTAGACTGGGTAAGATCTTATTCTGTAGTTTCTATTATTATCATAATTTATTACTGAAGTTGGTAGCATTAAGCTTCTGTAAGTTAATCTGATTTTTGAACATATGTTTTACAGATATGACCTCAATGTTGACCTTTTGGACGTCCACGCAGACAACAGTACATTTCATCGTTTTGACAAGTTCAATCTTAAATAGAATCCTTGTGGTCAAAGTACGCTCAAGGAGATATTCCTAAAGCAGGATAATCTCATTCAAGGTAACTTCCTTTCAGAATTATACATTTATTTTAGTGTTTAGGGTTTAGTATTATACATTTTGAAGTCCTGTGTAATTCACTTATTTATTTACTTATAACTAGTCACAATGGCAGAAAACCTATTGGCTTTTTGGAGTCTCTTTGCTTGTTACATTCTACTTCAAATAAGGATTTTATATAACATGCTAAAATAAAGTTCATCTGACAACAGTTGCTGTACAGAAAAGGAAAAAAACCCTCATGTGCTGCGAAACATTGAAACTTGTTAGTAGCTGTCTAATTTCACCAAGCCATATCATACAAAATTGGATAAAAAAAAGTTGGTTAGATGCTAGTTGAATGAGTTTCAAGAATATATTTTCAAGCCTACTTGATCTATATTAATTTGCTTTATTTTGGTTGTTGAACTTATTATGTTGGTTTTATAAGAGCTATATCTACTTGCAGTTTTAGATTGTTGTCAAAAGCAATCCTACCTATGGATTAAGAATTAGTTCAAGAAGGAAATAAGAATGTCTTGCAAAGTAATAACATGGGGCTATTGACAAAATGTTTCGGCATTCATGCTGGAGTTTATTATTATGATCTGTGGTGATTGATTCAGTTTTATCATCTTTACTTACAAGCGCCCAAACTATTGTCTTGCATTAAATAGGTTGTTTCCTTGGAGAGCTGACAAAGCAAGTGTTTTTTGATCTCGCTGCCAGTAAATATCAGGTGCTTTCCCATATCCTGTCATGTTACAACCTAAAACAACATATAAAATTCTAAAATTCAAGTAGAACACTTCATTTATTTATTTAATTTTGAATTAATTTAATTTTGAATTAATTTAATTTAAACTCTTTTAGGTATTGGTTTCCTAGGTGCTTTTCCTCAGGTATTAAAATCAACATGGACAAGTTTCTTACTATGCTATTTTGTATATAGTTTTTGTAAACTTGGCTTTGCTATAAGCATGTAGGTTTGCTTTTTTCAATTTTTTCCATGAAAAGGCAGGTGACCAACTGAGCATAGTTGGTTTTTTTTTTTTTCCTGCTTTTTTCCTATGTGTGTCCAGTGTCCTAATATTTTTTAAATACAACTTTGATTATTTTATATTAAGGAAAGGTCTACTTAAATTTATTTTTTCTATTATTATTGGCCAATCTGTTTAAATTAAGTCTTTAGCATTTTTATTCATGACATTTTTCTTTTCAAATTATAATTCTGGCTCTTAATTTTTGTGAACTAGCAGCAGCTGGATGAAGCATCCTTTCTTATTCTTATTTATTTAAAAAATAGAATTTTGTATTTTTTGGTTTTATGATGATTTCCCATTTTCCCATGTAGCGGGATGAGTTTTTTTTTTTTGTTGATATTTATTTTCCATTTCTTTATCATTGTTTTGTTAGGCTTATTCCCTCCTAGATGCTTGTTAACGTATGTCTTTCCTTACCTAATTTATTTGCAGATGGCTGAATATAGAATATCAATATATGGTAGGAAGCAAAGTGAATGGGACCAATTAGCTAGTTGGATAGTGAATAATGATCTGTACAGTGAGAATGTTGTTTGGTTAATTCAGGTATTTTCTAGCTTTTTTATTTGCTTAAATCACAGATCAGTTTTTATCACAATTTATAATGAGGATTTGTTTTTAGTTTCACTTAGTTTTCATGCATTAATTCATACCGTCTGATTTGCTCATTTTCAATATCATAGCTTTCAGCTCCATATCATAATTTTTTTTCATGTTTTTTTACTGTTTTCTAATTTAGATTATGAGTTTGAGTAAAATATTTTCTGGCTTAATTTGCACACTGATTGTAATGTTGTCATTTGTCTATTGATATATTTGTTATAAAATCTGTCTTGCAGCATCCAAGGTTGTACAATGTGTACAAGGAAATGGGAATTGTTACCTCATTCCAGAACATGCTTAACCATATCTTTATTCCTCCTTTGAGGTTACTGTTGATCCTGATTCACATCTCAGCTTCATGTTTTCTTAAAACAGGTTTGTTTCTCATCTACACTTTCAATTGACTTTTGGAGTAAACATCTATTGCTCCTCCAAGGGCACAAGTGTCATTAGTTTGATTTGATCCTCTAATTTCAAAATAGTTCTTCATGTCATTTTAAACATTAAATCGGTTGCTTTGAGTGACCAGTACTTGTCATTGGACCAATTTTACAATAGCTGTTCATTCCCTTAAGATTATAACTTAATGCCTGCTGATTTAGGTCTGTATTTTGTTACCTGTTCGCTAATTAAATATCAGAGGAATGTGGATGTTTTGAACCATGCATTGTACAAGTTGACCTCAGTCATCTTTGCTCTTGTACTATATATTAATCATTTGGTTATTTATTTATTTACATTTATAGGTGGCTGGTTGGATTTGGTGGATGATGAAAGCAAACCTGAAAGACAGCCAACAAAACACATGGCCAACCTGCCCAATGCACTAATGTATTCAACCCAGTATTTTCATACTATGCGGATTACTACTATGCTAATCTTTACACCTTAAACAAGGTATATAGTTTTTATCCACAACTGTAGTCTGTAGGTTTTAGTATCAATTTTTGGTGCTTAGGTAGCACTCACTCTTATTATTAGAGCATAGATCCATTTTTACAACGAGTACTTTTTTTTGTTAATATTTGTATTATTTAGCCCACGTATTGCCCTTCAACTGGTTACTTAGTTGTGAACTTGAGATATTTATACTGACTAAATTTTATTGGAATTTTTTTATCAGATTGGACTGGCAATGTCTCCCCTGAGCAATAACTCCCTATTCTTAGATTACCACAGGAACCCTTTTCCAATGTTTCTTCTTATGAGGTTTGAATGTTTCACTTTCTATTGATGATCCGCTCCAAATTCATTTAACAAAGGAACCATTGGTTGAAGAGTACAGAGTTAAGGGTTTAGGGTTTAGGGTTTAATCCTGTGCTCTTCAATCAATGGTTCCTTTGTTAAATGAATTTGGAGCGGATCATCAGTAAAAAGTTTCCCCAAGGATACACCTTTGCGTGTCCCCAGAATTCCAAGGTGGGATACTGATACTTCATCTTACTTCCCTTACTCTTTCTTTCCTTTCTGAAGTTATGTGATTTCTTAGTTTTATTCTGTTTATTTATGGAGACCTGTCTACAAACAGAAAATATTCTCATTTTCTTCGTCTTTCTTTTCTTTTATACTGAAACTTTCATCCATTCACCTAAAACAAAAATACCAGCTTTCAGAATACTGTCTCGTATTGTTTTCCTGACATCGTGTGAACTTTCTGTAAATAATACATAATAAACGCAAGCCATTTTGAACCTTCAAAATTGGTCTACACACTGCAACATTATCAATTGAACACCAAATAATTTACCACAATATAGCTCAACTCACTGAGTCACTGCTCAATCAACAATCAGCGTCAATAAAGCTCACCAAAATCATCACATAATAATGACCATTCAGAAGTTCCATCGTAGTAGCCATACCTACGCGGAGAGTCTGCAGTCGCGGCAGCCCCGCCGGAATCCCCTCAACATGAAACACTCCGTTCCGCTTCTACTCTCCATCCACGCCGCCGCCACGTCCGGAAGCGACGCCGAGCTCCATCGATAACCTCCGCCTCCCTTCCTTCTCGCACCACCGCGCCTCTTCTTCAAATGCTAGTAGCAACCATCCTATCCCAATAGCGTATATTTGGATCTCAATATGAAATCATCTTTCTTGCAAGACCCGTTCGGATAAGGGAAAATTCCAGAGATTGCTTCAAAGTAAGATTGTTGCATTAACCCTCTTCTAAACCTTGGCGGAGGGGTTGAGAGGAAAAGGAAATCCAAATCCCACTCCTCTCACTCCCCATTTTTTAAGAAAAAGGTCCCGCGCCCTAAGAAGGGGCCCTCTCTGATAAGGAAGGAAACAAAAAATTCTCTATTTTATGATAATCCGATCTGATGGTTGTTCTCCACCATTCACAAGGATATAGGGACTTTATATCTCATCTTCGATGCCATTGCTGAAGTGATGGACAAATGCTTCTCAATATTGATTCTTATGCAATTAGCACAACCTGGCGATCAAATTCTTGGTGGGAATCATCAACTTTATAGTGTTTCAATAACGGCTCACGCTTTTATAATGAATTTTTTTTTTATGGTTATGCCTGCCGGCAATGATAAATGAATCTAGTAATTCTGTAATTGGTCTGTTTTGATTTTTATAGGTGTACATGACATAGCATTTTCAAGGTTAAACAATATTTCATTCTAGTTGTTGCCACCAAGTCTCTTGCTCCTATTAAGGTCGGCCTTAGTAGAAATGGGTAGCAGCACTGGATGGACAATCTATCCGCCTTTAAGTGGTATTACCAGCCATTTTAGAGCGTTTCATTCATTTTAGGCTCTATAAATTTGATAACATGTGTGGACCTGGAATGACTATGCATAGATCACCCGTATTTGTGTGGTCCGTTCCAGTAACAACATTTCCACTGTTATTATCACTTTCAGTACTAGCAGGGGCTATTACAATGTTAAATGACCGATAGAAACTTTAATACAACCTTTTCTGATTCCGCAGGAGGAGGGACTCCATATTATAGCAGCATCTCTTTCGGTTCTTCGGTCATCCAGAGGTGTATATTCCCATCTCCTGGATCCGGTAGCATAAGTCATGTCTGTTTCTACTTTTTTAAAAACTGGTCTTTGGATATCTAGGCATGGTTTATGCCATGATATTTTTTTGGACTTGATTAATGCCATGATCCGTATAGGTGTTTTCAGATTTCTTGTTTGGGCTCATCATACATTTACTGTGGGCTCCTTTGATACACATGCCTACTTCACTGCAGGTACCATGATCATATCTGTCCCCACAGGAACGAAAATCTTTAGTTGGATCGCTACCATGGGGGGGCTCGATACAACATCAAACACTCATGTTATTTGACCAGAGTTCATCTTTTTATTCACCATAGGAAGACTTCCTGGGGGTAGTCCCGGCTAAGTCTAAACTGAACATTTCCATTATGTATTTTCTATGGGAGCTATTTTTGCTTTATTTGCAGGACTTCACTATTTGGTAGGTAAAATCTTTGGTCAGACATATCTTGAAACTTTAGGTAAATCTATTTTTGAATCACTTTTTTCCGGATGAATCCAATCCTCTTTCCCACGCATTTCTTTGGACTTTCGGGTATGCCGCATCACATTTCAGATTATCCATATGCCTACGCTGGATGGAATGCCCTTAGTAGTTTTGGCTCTTATATATCCGTAGCTAGGATTCGTTGTTTGTTCATAGTAGTAACAATCACTTTAAGCAATGGAAACAACATAACAAAGGCAAACATTCCTTGGGCTGTTGAACAAAATTCAACCACACTAGAATGGCCGATACAAAGTCCTCCAGCTTTTCATACTTATAGAGAACTTCCAGCTATGTAAAGTAAAAGAAAATGTCGCCAACTGCTACTAAGAACCTAACAGAACTTCTCAAAATTTGGGTTCCAACGAACAGCAGTTGAGGACTAACTTCGACCTAATTTTAGAGTTAAGAAAGCAAGCTAAGTTCAGAATGGCTACTCACCAACGGGATGGCAACATATTACTAGGCCAGAGTGCCATATTGAAATTGTATCAAGCTGAGCCGGAGCAGCTCCTACTATGACTGGACAGCAATGGACTCTTTCTCAAGACCCTAACCCTTGCAATTATTTCAAAAATAATTCTGCCAAAATCTAACTACAAAATGAACTGTCACAATTTGGAATATATGAAGTCATAAGTTGCTCATTGCTGGTTTAACACGGATGGTCTAACATAAGATTCACGTTAAACGAAGAAAAACCCGAAATACTCGCAGAATATCTAAGTATATGCCCTACAGAATTATCTCTAAAAGACCAATAAAGCAAACTGGTACAGAAATATTTTCCATTAAAACAATTTAAACCAACACCCCAAATATAAATATGACTGATTCTGGGGCAGTAAAACCAGAGAACCTCGGCGTTTGGGGGGAATATCAAGCACTTCCTGATAGCACCTGCATAAAATAAATATATTAAATAATTAATGCTTCTGAATTAATATACATAAATGTAAAGCAAAATAGAGGCAGACACCTGGGCACAGTTGGGAAGACACCATAAATACAGGTTAAATGAATACACGCAAACAGGAATCTACACCCCATACTAAAATCTTTTAGTTCAAAATCTTTAAATACCTGGTGTGGTGATGCAGATCGCGATCGTGATCTTGGCCTACATAATTCAATAAATAATAGTTCAGGAACATAACAGTTCAACAATATTACACCATCTGACCCAAATAGCAACCCAAAATCATACTAAACAATACTATAATTTGTATACCTTGAAGCCTTGATTGGGGATGCGGATCTGGATCTAGAACGTGACCTAGACAGAGATCGCTCCAATGATCTACTGCAGAATGAAACCGTAGCACTTTCCATAAGTAAAAGAAATGTATAACTAAAAGAACAATAACACAAAATAGGGACAACACCTTCTATCCCTCTTAGGACTTCTACTCCTGCTGGGGCTTCTGCTGCGGCTCCTTGAACGACTACCCTCATACTTCCTCACCTATAATAGCAGCCAAAATTATCATGGAAAAATCACTCATTTATGCTGTAAAAAGGGGGGAAGTGGGAAAGGGAGAGAGGTGTGGGTCTGGGAAGATCATTTATTGAAAAAGCGACAGAGACAAAAGATCGCTTGTAAAATGAATCAAAACAGGTAGAAATTGTTAAGTTTGACAAGCTCAGCTGAAATAAACACGCCCATAAATTACAAAAATTGTTCTACATGTGAAACACACACAGCTGAGAAATTGTACAAATGTCAGCAGTTACCCGAATATAAGCTCTTGCCCAAGGGTTTCTAAACTCAGTATCATCCAGTTTCCGAATCTGTGAAATAGAATATAAGTTAGAAAACAGAATTTGGTAGCAATCTTGGTATCATTCATATATTAAACTTCATGTCTCAAAACTTACAGCATATTTCATGTCATCATAATTAGTGTAATCAACAATGCCAAAAGTCCCTAAACAGAAAAGTGATATAAATTAGTTAAATAGAGAAGTATCTAGCAAGAAATGGATCAGCATATTGGAGAAGGAGAAAGAGGGAAAGACCATAGCTATTCCAAAATTAAAAGTTTAAGTATCATAAGCTTGATAATTGTTATTGGCACAGCTTATGCTTAAAGATGTACAGTGTTGCAATGGAGACATGTAAAATCAATAAAATTAGTGCAAGACATCACAAGTTCACAACTGTATCACAGTGAAAAATCAAAGAGATGTATGTACCTTCGCTATCACGGGAAACCTCAGCAAAGCATACATCACCAGCTTTTCGCATATGATCCTGATAGCATATCCGAAACATGGTTAATGGGAGAACGGTGAAATAAGCAGTAGTTAAATGCTAAGTATGAATATTGTAAGACCTTCAAATCTTGCCAGGATGCAGAAGAGGGAAGTCCACGAACAATAACTGCACATAAATTTAAAAAAAAAAACAACTCAGGTCAAGTGTATACAATTTAAAACAAAGAAAACTTCATGAACTAAGGCTGATCTGTAACTTATGCAATGCAGCTAACTCGTAAATCATGAAGCATATAAAGCAAAGAAAACACAAATTTTTCAAAATGTAAAACCCATGCCAACACAGGTCAGGGTCATTGAAAATGGTAATATCATTATATGTATTTCAATTGTATGCTAAATTGGTAAGGAATCTGAATATGGGAAGGGGGTAGGGAGCCAGGGAGGCATTTAGCATGTGCTTCAGATCCTTGCATATCAAGGATGTAAATTCTCTTAACAGACACACCTCGGTATTCAGAATGGCGTGATACCCCAAAACGGCCCCCACCACCACCACCACCACCGCCACCTCCACCACCATAGC
>NC_029781.3:65228982-65240122 GCF_000817695.3 Arachis duranensis
AAAAGGAAAGATGGGAAAAACAACAAAAGAAACTATCAACCTAACAAGATAAAAGTTTGAACAGCTTATTACCCTTAAACGACAACCATCAAAGTTGTACCCATCTCGACCTCGAATTGCTTCTTCTGCATCTCGAGCATTGTCAAACTAGCAAGCAAAAGAAACAAGATATCATCAAACAAAGAAAGAGAACCACACACATATAGAGAGAGAATTGCCAACAAAAAAGTACAAAAGTTGAGCAAGTATAAATACCTCAACAAAGCAATAACATGGAGGGCGGGGTGGAATCTTCAATTCAATATCCATGATACGGCCATACTGTAGGTAAATGAGGGGGGAAAAAAGATAATTATGTTAGTACACCAACTACCAGCCCCATCCTGCTCTTACTATTTTAGATTACATTGGAAAATGAACATCGTGCAACTCCTACACAATATAAGGTACACACCTTATCCTCAAGTTAAGCATCCTTGGAAATCATTAGATATCCAAGCTAACTGAAGATAGACAGAATATAATGAAACAGATGCACCACAATGTAGTATTAAACAAGTAAAGCGACAGACAAACCTTGTAGAATAAATCTTCTATTTCTGATTCTCTTATATCCGAGGGCAGATTACCAACATAAATTGTGCGAGAAAAGCGACCACTCATATCTGGTTGAAGAAGTTATAGAGTTCCTCTACAAACAAAAATTGGAAAAACATTAATAAAGAAGAAATCAGCCGCTTTATGAAGATGAGCATAATCCTGAATTGTCTATTTAATTAGTGATCATCACATTACTCTTGATGACACAAAAATAAATTAAAACCAAAACTATGAAGCAAACCAAGTGAGCAATCCTTGAGGTGAGCGGTGCTCCACAAGCTCCATTGCTCATTTGCTCCAAGATGCTCCAAAGCTATAACAATTTTGAAATAAAATTTGATCTCCTCATCCTCTCCAGAATATAAGCAGGCATACATCTTCTGAGAGTGAGCAAGAATCTCCAATTATATAAAAAAATAACAACTCCAACCCGTTTCTCCCACTCCCTCTATATATCCCTATGTTTGATTGCAAAGCTCATATTTGTCCAAGCGCTTGTCATCTATCATAAAGAAAGCATTGGTGTCATGAGATCAAATTAAGATCGGCATATACTTAAGTATTTACCTTACTCAGCTCTCTCTCTCTCTCTCCCTCTCTCTCTACCCCTCTCTATCTCTCTCTCTCTCTCTCTCTCTCTCTCTCTCTCTCAAACTATCCCCGGCAAAAAATTGCAACATCACCGTTAGTTGTACGCACTCGTTAAAGCACTAATTGTCCTGGAGAGGTAGCTGTACTACATTTCTCTCACCAACCTACGAACCAATTGTTTGAGCCACTATTACAACCCTAAAAATCACAAATTACAAAGGAATAGCTCCTAATCAAGTTTTCAGCCTCACAGATTCATTTCACCCAGTGAATAGACAACCAAAAGAGACGATAAAGTTACCTAATTTGGAGTTTTTCCTGTCCAGAACAACTTCAATGCCCAACATCAAAAGAAATTAGTAAATAAAGAATAAAATATAATTCAAGTTGAAACTTTATTCAGAATGCAACTGGGTCAATGAAACATTGACAATCACTGTCGATTCTTCAAAATCCAGAGGCAAGAATTACGATGGAATCGAAAATCTCAAGCTCACAGATGAAATCGAGGTCAAATTCACCTCAAAAACCCTAACTGAAAAGCGGGTAATCTAAAAAATCGAGGAGCAGAAGAAGCAAAATGGAAAATAAAGAAGAAGGTACGCTTGGATGAAGAGCATACCAGAAAAGAAGAAGGTCTTGAGCACCCAATCAAACCTTAGCGAAGGGTGGAAGCGGAAGCTGATGCCTTTAGCTGGAAAACAAGGTCCTTTCGAAATCGATAGAGAAGGAAGAATGAAGAAAGCGAGACTCTAGGGTAACTAAAATGAATTTATGGATTATGGATTACAGACGCTAAAAGAATTTGGGCTTACACCGCTTGGCCCATGGTCTTATAGAGTTGACAATATCTGAAAATATTTTGTTGTAGAATAAATAAGTAACTTAGAAAAATATAATCAATATGAAATAAGTATAAATAAAAAATACTAGAATTAATATTTATTATAATTAATATCTTAATATAAAATATTTTATATATAGTTGCACCAGGTTTATCTTAACACTCCTTTTTGGATGACCATTTAGGAATATGTCTCGTTAAAATTCTACTAAAAAAATCCAATGGAAAAAAAATTTTAGTGAAGGAAAATAAGTACAATATCCTTGTGACGGGACTACCTCATTAAAAACCTTGTCAAGAAAAATCCAATGAAAAAAAATCTAATCAAGGAAAAAAGAGTACAGTCTCCCGCTCTCGTCGACATCATTTAATGTCTCGAAATCGGCGCATCCCAATCTCATGTACCAATCTTTTAAAGGAGGATTTTTAAAGTGACTTTGTAAATAAATATGTCAGATTATCACTTGAGCGGATCTGTTGGATATCAATTGTCCCTTGATTTTCAAGATTATGAGTGAAGAAGAATTTGGGAGAAATATGCTTTGTTCTATCACCTTTGATGTATCTGCCTTTAAGTTGAGCAAAGCATGCTGTAATATCTTCAAACAAGACAGTTGGAGCTATCTTATGATCAATCAGTCCACATGATGACAAAATATATTGAATTAGACTCCTTAGCCAAAAACACTCGCGACTAGCTTCATGAATCGCTAGTATTTTAGCATGATTAGAGGAGGTTGCTGCTATCGTCTGTTTCGTGGACCTCCATAATATAGCTGTACCACCATATGTGAACATGTATCCTGTTTGAGATCTCTCTTTGTGTGGATCAGACAAGTATCCAACATCTGCATAGCCAACTAGTTGTAACTTGGATCTATAGGGATAAAACAATCCCATATCAACCGTTCTATGAATATATCGAAAGATTTGTTTGATTCCATTTCAATGTCTTCTGGTTGGAGAGGAACTATACCTTACTAGTAAATTCACCGTAAATGATATGTCAAGTCGTGTATTATTAGCAAGATACATTAGCGCTCCAATGGCACTAAGATATGGTACTTCAGGACTAAGGATATCTTCATTTTCTTCTTTAGGACAGAATTGATCATTTTCCATATCCAAAGATCTTATGATCATTGGGGTATTCAATGGATGTGACTTATCCATATCAAATCTTTTCAAGATCTTCTCTGTGTATGTTGTTTGATGAATAAAGATCCCATTTTTTATATGCTCGATCTGCAGGCCGAGACAAAATTTAGTCCTTCCAATATCTTTCATCTCAAACTCTTCTTTTAGAGCTTTTATAATTGTTGAAATCTCTTCAAGAGTCCCAATGATATTTAAATCATCAACGTACACAGCAATTATAATGAATCCAGATACAAATTTCTTTATGAAAACACATGGGCAGATATCATCATTCTTAAATCCATTTTTGGCCAGATACTCGGTAAGACAATTATACTACATTCGTCCAGATTGCTTTAGACCGTATAAAGATCTTTGCAATTTAACTGAGTATAATCCCTATGAATATTCATTGGATGGTTTAGATATATATCTTTAGTCCTTCAAGGACTTTCATATAGATATCACGATCTAATGATCCATCTGTATAAGTAGGTTGTTACCACATCCATTAAATGCATATGCAGTTTATGATATACAGATAAACTGACCAAATAACGTAATGTTATTGCATCCACTACAGGAGAATATGTTTCTTCATGATCTATACCGGGACTTTGTGAAAAACCTTGTGCTACAAGTCGAGCTTTGTAGCGTACAACTTTATTTTTCTCATTTCGTTTTCTCACAAATACCCATCAGTATCCAACAGGTTTTACATCTTCCGGTGTATGGACTATAGGTCCAAAGACCTCACGTTTTGCAAGTAAGTCTAACTCAGCCTTCATGGCTTCTTCTCATTTTGGCCAATCAATCCTTTGTCAACATTCTTCGATTGATCTTGGCTCAAGATCCTTATTTTCATGCATGATATTTAATGCCACATTATATGCAAATATTTCATTGACAATTGTCTTATTTCGTTTCCATTTCTCTCCTGTATAGGCCTAATTTATCGAGATCTCGTCATTTTCACAATTTTCAAGTACCTGGACGTTTTATGGCATTAAAACTATATCAGAATTTTAGACAATTGCAGGTGTCTTTACTATGTCTTCAACATGAATAGTATTTACCTATTTTAATTTTTCAAGAATTTTTGTCTTTGGAACCGACATGCCTGCCACGCTTCTGGCGTGAATTTGTTTCAGTGGCTATTTATCCGACTGGGACCTCAATTCAAATTGGAGCATTTTTCGCTAGTATATAAGATTTGGTTATCCTCTTTGTATCGAAAAATGCATCAGGCAATTCATTTGCTATTCTTTGCAAATGTATAATCTTTTGAACTTCTAGTTCACATTGCCCTGATCGAGGATCCACATGCATTAAGGATGATGCATTCCAATTAAGTTTCTTTTTAGGAAGCTTATTCTCTCCCCATAATGTTGAAAATTTTGATTCATCAAAATGACAATCCACAAACTGGGCTTTAAATACATTCCCAATTTGTATCTCAAGATACCTTAATATAGAGGGAGAATCATATCCAACATATATCCCCCAATTTTCTTTGGGGTCCCATTTTGGTGCGAAAAGGTGGTGCAATGGGAACATATATCGCACACCTGAATATTCTTAAATGGAAAATATTTGACTGCTGGCCAAAAGCTAATTTCATAGGAGAGAACTGATGATAACTTGTTGGCCTCAAACGAATAAGTACTGCGGCATGTAAAATAGCATGCCCCAAGCCGAAGTTGGAAGATTTGTTCTCATAAGTAAGGGGTCTAGCAATTAACTGGAGGAGTTTAATAAGTGATTCTACTAACCCATTTTGTGTGTGAACATGAGCTACTAGATGTTCAACACTTATTCCATTAGCCATACAATAAGCATCAAAGGCTTGGGAAGTAAATTCACCAGCATTATCAAGACGAATTGCTTTGATTGGATTTTCTGAAAATTATGCTTTTAATCAAATAATTTGAGTAAGTAATCTCGCAAACGCCAGGTTGCGAGAAGACAACAAGCACATATGTGACCATCTCGAAGATGCGTCTATTAGGACCATAAAATATCTAAAAGATCCATATGGTGGATGAATAGGTCCATATATATCGCCTTGAATCATTTCTAGAAATTCAGGGGACTCAAATCCAATCTTTACTGGTGATGACCTTAAAATTAACTTCCCTGAGAACATGCAGTACAACAAAATTCACTAGATTTAAGAATCTTCTGGTTCTTTAGTTAATGTCCATGGGAGTTTTCAATAATTCTCCTCATCATGGTTGTTCCCGGATAACCCAATTGATTGTGCTAAGTTATGAATTCATTTGGGCTAGTAAACTTCTGGTTTATAATTACATGTGATTCAATTGCACTAATTCTAGTATAATACAACCCAGATGAAAGTGAGGGTAGCTTTTCTAATATAATCTTTTTATTTGAATCATGGGTTGTGACATACAAGTACTCATGATTTCCCTCATTCATTGTTTCAATATGATATCCATTTCGGCAAATATCTTTGAAACTCAACAAGTTCCTCAAAGACTTAGTAGATAATAGTGCATTATTTATTATGAATTTTATTCTTCCAGGAAAATTATAGCTCTTCCGGAGCCAATAATAGTATTAACGTATTCTTCTTTTGGTACAAGATGGGTAAAATATATATTACTTTTGATAATGGTGTGCGAACTTGCAATATCCACAAGGCAAACATCTTCACTATATGTCATTGCCATTCTCTTCAAAGACAAAAAAAATAGAATGAGTAGAAATGTTTGCTCAGTAAAATTATTTCCTTGATTGAAAATATTTTTATAAGAAGTATAGTATTTACTATAATTTTATTATTATTAGCACATTTAGTAATGTTGAAATTCAAATGCATAAAACTTAACAAGAAGTTTTTTACATTATTTATTCACATGAACACTTACACATATTAAACTATTCCATCATTGATCAAATGGCCAATATTTCCTTCAGAATCCTCAAAGAAATCAGATACATCATAATAAGTGGTGGAATTTTCAGCATCATTTGAAACAAAATTCGACTCTTTTCCTTTGTCATCTTTTTTCGAAGATGCTTGATAAAGATCAACTAGGTGCCTTGGGGTATGATGATTGAATTTTTGATGGTATAGAATTTCACAATTGAATTCTCGTTGCAAGTATAGTTTCTAAACCAATCAATAATCCTTTCATACAAAAGTTGTTTGTCACTAAAACAAACCCCTAAATTTATAAACTGAAGTATTGGAACCTCGGGTCGTTCTCCCTAGGAATTACAATAAAGTGTCTTGTTATTGGTTGTGAGTTATTTTGGGGTTTTTAAGATTTTAGACAAGAAATATAAATGGCAAAGGAAATAAACTAACAACTAACAAAGCTCTTGGCAAGATATGAGTACTAGAAGTCCTATCCTAGTTATCTTCCTCAATTGTGATAACAAATTGTCCATTACTCCCACTTAGTTAACCTCTAACCATGGAGGAAAGTCAAGTGGATGAATCAATTTGATTCCTCAAGTCCTAATCAACTCCTAAAGGAAAGACTAGCTTTAGAGGCATTCAAATCAATCAGCAACTTCTAATTATCAATCAACAAAGGAATTAGATAACTCAAGAGTCACTAATTACTCCACCTAGGCCAAGAGGAACAAAACCTACACTAAAATTCAACCAAGCATTTCATCAAACACTTGGAAGGCACAAAAGAAAAGCATAGTAAATTGACAACAAAAATGAAATCTAACAACAATTATTAAAAGGAATTAACAACAACAATTGAAAGAAACACATTTATTATGAATTACCTCAAATTGAATTGAAAGAGAGTAGAAGAAACAAAAGTAGATCTACAACAAAACACAAGAACAACATAAAAGAAATTACAGCAAAAGAATAGAAGAAGATGAATGTAACAACAAGGAATTGAGAGGAAGAAGTAGATGAATGCATGAATTAAAACCTAGATCTAAAAACTAAACCTAATCCTAATCCTAATTCTAGAGAGAAGAGAGAGCTTCTCTCTCTAGAAACTACTTCTAACTAATCCTCATGTGTAAAAATGAATAGAATCCCCCTTTGCTCTTCAATCCTTGGCTTTAAATAGCATTTCTGGTGTCAAAGTTGGTTGAGATTGGGTCCCACAACCCTTGAGAGTTTGTTGGGTGCGTTTTCATTAAAAAATCATAAACCGACATCGACGCGTACGCGCACAGCCCACGTACGCGTCCATGGGGTGATTCGCAAGGTGCGCGCAAGCGCCAAGTGTGTGTGCGCATCCATGGGCGAGTTCAACTTCTTTGACTTTCCATGATTTCTCCACTTTGCATGCTTTCCTCTTCACTCCTTTGATCCATTCCTAGCCTTTTCAATATGAAATCACTGACAAACACATCAAGGCATCTAGTGGAATCAAAGGGAGATAAAAAATCATCAAATTAAAGGTCTAAAAGCATGTTTTCACATCTAAGCACAAATAAGGAGACAATCACAAAATCATCTAATTCATTGAATAACTGTGGGTAAAAGGTATTAAAATCTCCTAAAATCAATACAAGATAAACCCTAAAAATGGGGTTTATCAACCTCCCCACACTTAAACCAAGCATGTCCTCATGCTTAAACCAAAAATGAAGTAAAGGGCATGACATTTATTTAATGGAAACTAACTAAATGCAATCTACCTATATGCAACTATCTAAATGAATGCAATTGCTTGGTCAAAATAAATCAATTCCCAAGAATGCATATATAAGCATAAGGGCAAAAGGTATTAACAACATGTCAAACCATAATTGAATTGAGCTATTAAATATTTTTACAAACTTGCATGAAAGGAGATGATCATGGGTGGAAGCATGTAATTGAGCAATCGAACCCTCACCGGTAGTGTTTTCACTCTATTCGCTCAAGTGTTTAGGGTTGATTCTCTCAATTCTCTCCTAATCATGCTTTCTAAGATTTGTTTTTCTTCTAACAATCGACATATATTTCATGCATCTATACAAGTATCATGAGGTCTTTTCTTTAGGTTGTAATGGGGTTAGGGTCAAGGTAGGATGCATATATGGTCAAGTGAGCTTGAGATTTGAATCTTTGATAAGCTTAAACTTCCCACCTAACCTATAACAACCTATACAATTAAGTTCTAACCTAACTACCCATTCCTCATTTTTCCACATACTCATGCATTTCCTTTTCATTTCTCAACACTTATGCATTGATCTTTATTGAGCTTCACTTTGCTTTGGGGCATTTTGTCCCCTTTTTATTGCTTTTTCTTTTTCTTTTCTTTTTCTATATACATTTTTTCTTTTCTTTTGTTTTCTTTTTCACTTTTATTTCTTTTTCTTTTGTTTTTCTCATTTTTTTCTTTCTATATACAAGAGCATCAATGTATAAGTTTTTTTTTTACATTTGAGCAATACATGAGTATGTACCCAATTTCCAATATTTTCAATAGCAATACAAAATACACCCTTTTATTCACCCAATGTCCCAAGGTTCCCACACTTGAATGATACACACACTAGCCTAAGCCAATCAAAGATCCAAATTAAGGACATTTATTATTTTTCGCTTTAAGACTTGTAATGTGCTAAATTAAGAACAAAGTGGGTTAAGCGTAGGCTCAAATTGGCTAACAATGGATGATAAAAAGTAAGGCTATTTGGGTAAGAGAGCTAATGAAATGATGGCCTCAATCATATAAATGCATGAATACACAAAGTAATGGACACAAAGAATCAAACAATTCAAAGATTACAATCATAGAAAGAGAATAATGCACACAAGAAGGAAAATAAGTGGTTATAAGATGTAACCACACCATTAGGCTCAAAATTCACTTGCTTGTTTTCTAGCTCAAAAACATGATCCATAAGATATATAATTCAACCAAGTTCTATGAAAAATTTTCACTCAAATCAATTGCGGTGCCCTATAGATAATTTTCTCGAAAAATTTCAGTATTTTGACTAAGCTTATTGTGTATATGTATGCAAAAATAGGAAAATAAAAGTAAAAATCCTAAAAACCTAAAATGAAATGCAAAAGTGTTGGAATTAGAAACTTGTCACCCGAAATTGCCGATCGATCGGACGACCTCCCCACACTTAAAAGTTTGCACCGTCCTCGGTGCACTCAAAGATGAGCAAGGGGGTACGGCGACTCTCCGGATTGCTACCTTTAGCTGGTACGTCAACCGGTGCTGCGTGTTCTTAGTCTTGCTTCCGTTATAGCTTGTGGTGCATCCATCATGAAAAATAAAAATATAACACCATAAGATGAGAAAACAAAGGCAAGGAAGCATACATTGTTGGAATGAGGTAATGATCACTAGAATGAGGTGAGTGGATTAGTGTGACATTAAGAAATATTAGGTATGTGAATTCTAAATTGTGTGGTTTAGAACACACATTAGCATAGAAGTTATGTCACAAAAGAAGCATGCACTTCACTTATCCTAGTGTGCTTGAGATGCTTTAAGTAAACTTGTAAGGTAAAACAAGCATTAAAGAAGCATGAAAGCATTTTCAAGTCAAACATATATGGATGCATATAATCATGAACACAATGCATTAAGGTAAATGCTCAACATCCATCAAGAAATTGCCCACTCAAAGAGAGAGTTCAAATCACATGGTGGCTAGCTACAACATGCAATTCAAAAGAGTCACAAGTTTGAAGGCAATTCTCATCACTTGGTATTTTCAAAAGGTAAGCATGAAGAACTCAAAACCAAGTAGCAAAGTATAACCTCAACAATAGAATCCAACAAGGATTATAAACATAATGATGTTAAAAGAACATCCCTGTTTAGTACTTAGCAGCAATTAATGGTAAACAAGAATATCAATCTGACACTTACAATGAAAAAGAGAAAATGAAATTAAAACTAACTAAAACTAACTATCAACTAACTGACTAACTAATTGGTTAACCAAAATAAAAGGTTATCAATGGTGTTTGGAAGTGTTAGATGAGGTGTAGAAGAAGGGAAGAAGAAAGGAGAAGGAAAAAAATGGAAAGAGGAGAAGAAAAGAAATGTGGTGAAGGAAGGAAATGCGCGTGCGCGGATGGTTTATTTTGAGAGTTGTGCGTACGCGTCATGTGCGCGTACGTGCGAGTGGGGTTGTGCCAAAGGCACAACGTTGGTGCAGCACAGGCACAACTCTCTGGAAAATGTATGGAATGTGGAACTTCTCAATCCACGCGTACGCACGAATGGTGCGCGCGCATGGATGGTCGAAAACGCTTGATGCACGCATACGCGTACAGTGCGCATACGCATGGATGGTGCTCTTTTTTCAAAAATTTTCTATGTTTTTTTTCTATGTTTTTGCACCAATCCAAGCATTCTAATCCTTCAAACAGCTACCAAAACACCCTAAAACCTTATTTAACATGATAAAATACTAATTAAACTCAACAAACTAATCAAAACATGAAATTAAACTACTTTTACCAATATGTACAAAAAGAGAAAATGAAAAGAAGTTACAATGGTGGGGTGTCTCCCACCTAGCACTTTTATTTATTGTCCTTAAGTTGGACTTATGGGGAGCTCCTCTCAAGGTGGCTTGTGCTTGAATTCATCTTGGAACTCCCACCAATGCTTGTGGTGGGCGAAATTGTGAACAATACTTTTTCACAACTCTCATAATCCCCGGTAATGGCTCCAAAAACGTGGTAGCTCAATACCATGGCATTACACAACTTCGCACAACTAACCAGCAAGTGCACTGGGTCGTCCAAGTAATAAACCTTACGCGAGTAAGGGTCGATCCCACGGAGATTGTTAGTATTGAAGCAAGCTATGGTCATCTTGTAAATCTTAGTCAGGCAAACTCAAATGGATAAAGTGATGAACGAAAATAACACAAAGGTAAAGATAGAGATACTTATGTAATTCATTGGTAGGAACTTCAGATAAGCGCATGAAGATGCCTTCCCTTCCGTCTCTCTGCTTTCCTACTGTCTTCATCCAATCCTTCTTACTCCTT
>NC_029781.3:65241190-65241548 GCF_000817695.3 Arachis duranensis
ATCCGCTCATCACAACACCAAACTTAAATTGTTGCTTGTCCCCAAGCAACTGAGAATCAAATAAGATAAAAAGAAGAGAATGTGCAATGAATTCCAAAAACATCTATGAAGATCAGTATTAATTAGATGAGCGGGGCTTTTACTTTTTGCCTCTGAATAGTTTTGGCATCTCACCCTATCCTTTGAAATTCAGAATGGTTGGCTTCTTTAGGAACTCAGAGTCCAGATAGTGCTAATGACTCTCTTAGTGAAGTATGATGATTCTTGAACATAGCTTTTTATTGAGTCTTGGCTGTGGCCCAAAGCACTCTGTCTTCCAGTATTACCACCGGATACATACATGCCACAGACACATAAT
>NC_029781.3:65247625-65248143 GCF_000817695.3 Arachis duranensis
CTCTCCATGGTGACAGAGGGATATCCTTGAGCCTTAAACACAAAGGATTCTTCATTCACTTGAATGATCAACTCTCCTCTATCAACATCAATCACAGCCTTTGCTGTGGCTAGGAAGGTTCTGCCAAGGATGATGGATTCATCCATGCATTTCCCAGTCTCTAGGACTATGAAATCAGTAGGGATGTAATGGTCTTCAACCTTCACCAAAACATCCTCTACAAGTCCATAGGCTTGTTTTCTTGAGTTGTCTGCCATCTCTAGTGAGATTTTTGCAGTTTGTACCTCATAGATCCCTAATTTCTCCATTACAGAGAGGGGCATGAGGTTCACACTTGACCCTAGGTCACACAAGGCCTTCTTGAAGGTCATAGTACCTATGGCACAAGGTATTGAGAACTTCCCAGGATCTTGTCTCTTTTGAGGTAATTTCTGCCTAGACAAGTCATCCAGTTCTTTGGTGAGCAAAGGGGGTTCATCCTCCCAAGTCTCATTTCCAAATAACTTGTCATTTAGCTT
>NC_029781.3:65249972-65250492 GCF_000817695.3 Arachis duranensis
TGATTTTTGAAAAAGATTTTGAAATTAGAAATCAAAAGGATTTGATTGAAAACTAATTTGAAAAAGATGTGTTAAGAAGATATGATTGATTAAAAAAATGTGATTGAGAAGATATGATTTGAAAAACATTTTAAAAAGATTTGATTTGAAAATTAAAAACTTGACTTAACAAGAAAAGATATGATTCAAACATTAAACCTTTCTCAACAGAAAAGGCAACATACTTGACATGTTGAATCAAATCATTAATTGATAGTAAGTTTCTTTGAAAAAGGAAAGAAGTTAATTTTGAAAAAGATTTGATTGAAAAATTGATTTGAAAAAGATTTGATTTGGAAGAGATTTTGAAAACTTGAAAAAAAAATTGATTTGAAAACAAAATCTTCCTCCCTTAGCCATCCTGGCGTTAAACGCCCAGAATGGTATCCATTCTGGCGTTTAACACCCAAAATGCTACCTTTTTGGGCGTTAAACGCCCAACCAGGTACCCTGGCTGGCGTTTAAACGCCAGTTTGCCTTC
>NC_029781.3:65252958-65259009 GCF_000817695.3 Arachis duranensis
CTTGGTTCTCCATTGTGCCCCATTCTTCATGGATTGAGCCAAGTGTTGATGGAGTTCTTCACAAGCTTGGGGCTCCCAAAGTTGATCCTCCTTTTCTAATCCGGGATTCCATATTTTATTTTCACACCCGTCTTGAAGTTGATCATCATTATTAATCCATCCGGGTGGTAAACATGATGAATTCTCAAGGTGATACCAAACTCTCCTTTTAGACCCATTCAAGTGAGCACTAGCCCAACCCTTGCACCTAAGCTTTGAAGTATCAACCAAAATGAGCCTTGATTTACAACGCCATCCACTAAACATTCTTCTCTTTCGCTTTATCCCACAAATCATCCTAAGTTGACCATCCGTTTCAAGTAAACCATACTCAAGTGGGGTAATAAAGCTAATAGAAATGAGTTTTACCCACTCAAGTGAAGGAATGTATGACAACCTAGGCAAAGAAACTTCCAAAGATCTTGACAAAGCGTACTCAACTCCCGTCCTTCTTTTTCTAAGGACTTCCACCTCTTCACAAGATTTTTCAAATTCAATCCTTTGTCCATCAATTTCATCTATCTCTTTTCCATCACTCAAATCATAAATGGGAGGTTGAGAGAAGTCTACCTCCACATTGCTTTCTATCTCATCAAGAGAAGGTTCTTTAAGTTCAAAGGATTCTTCACCACTAGGATTTGATGCTTGATCTTCATTACCAAGGGAACTCAATTCTTGCTCTATTCCTTCTAAGTCTTCATATGGGATATGTCTTGGAGGTTGTGCACATTCCTCCTTAACATTAACTTCAATCTTCTTGGAGGAGTTTTCTATAACTATAGCTTCCCATGGAGGTTCCGTATCTCCTAAGTCTTCAACCACTTCTTCCTCTTCTTCAATGGTCATAGGTTTCTCCAATTGTTCTAACACAAAGTAGCCTTCTTCCTTTTCCACCGGAGTTTCCAATCTCTCTTTCATGCTATGCTCTTCTTTAGATTCTCCACATGTAGCCATGGGAGTTCCTTGAGTGTCCAAAAAGTTGGGATGCT
The DNA here is from genome assembly GCF_000817695.3 of Arachis duranensis. Classification (NCBI taxonomy): domain Eukaryota; kingdom Viridiplantae; phylum Streptophyta; class Magnoliopsida; order Fabales; family Fabaceae; genus Arachis; species Arachis duranensis. The sequence continues at coordinate 65,253,987 of NC_029781.3, forward strand.
AGCCAGTTTACCACCTCATCCAAGGCAGTCATGAATTGTTGCACATCCCTTGTCATCTCCTCTTGTCTTTGAAGAAGAACACCAAGGGTTTCATCCATTTGAGGTTGGGGTGGATGGGAGGGTTCATTATATTGGGAGAAGGGTTCATAATAGGAAGGTGCTTCATCATAATTAGGGTGTAGTGGTTCAATATTCTCTACTTTTTCCACTTGTTGCACAACATGCTCCATGGTTGCTTAAAATTGATCCAATGCTTCCTTGAGATGATCTCTTGACTCTTGTTCCTCTTGGATATCATGAGTAGGATCATAGGGCTCTTGGATTGAAGGATATGAGTATTCTTCCATGGGAGGTTGTGGTGGAAAGTAGTATTTATCTTGTGGTTGGAAATTTTCATATATTGGAGGTGGTTCATCTTGGTAATAATATGGAGGGGGTGGCTCTTGAAAATGTTGATGTTGAAGTAGTGGTGGCTCTACATGTGGTTCATATGGCTCATATGATTGTTGGTAGGATGGATATAGATTAGGATCATATGAAGGTGCTTGGTGGTAGAGGACTTGTGAGTATGGTTCATGTTGAGGATATGACTCATAGGCATATGGTGGTGGTTCTTGAGAGTCACAAGGAGATTCACCATAGCCATTTGATTGGTATGCATCATAGAATGGCTCTTCTTCATAGTGCATTGGTGGAGGTTGTTGCCATGAAGATTGATCATATGCATATGGCTCCTCCCACCTTTGGTTATCCCATCCTTGATACACATTCTCACTATAGTTCTCATCACCTACAACATAGTTGTAACTACACTCATAGCCAAAGTGAGAATTCATGATAGCAAGAGAGGGCAAAATAAAATCAAATGAGAAACAAGGAAAAACCAAATCCAAAGACTAGAAAATACTAACAAAAAGCAAAAATCAAGCTATTCACAATGTTCACATATATACAATAACCAATAACATAACACCATTGTAATTTTCCAGCAACGGCGCCATTTTGATGATTAGATTTTTGATGGTATAGAATTTCACAATAGGAAAAAGGACGTGCGGGGGGAGGGGAGAAAGGAAAAGGACGTAAGGGGAGAAGGGAGAAAGGAAAGGAGAAAGGACGCGGGGGAGGAAAAGGGAAAAGGAAGAAAGGGACCTCCCCACTTATACTTCTTGCTTTGGCCTTTGTTTCTACTTTGACTTCTGATCTGTTTCTTGCTTTTAATCTGCACCTCGCCGCCTCACCGCTGCACCTTCCCATTTTTGCTTCTACTTCTACTTCTACTTGAGCTTCTGCTTCTGCTTCTGCTTTGCATCTTTTGTTCTGTGTCTGCTTCTGATTGTGTTTTTGCTCTTAATTCTGATTTTGATTTATTATTTTCTGATTTTGTTGTTGTTGTATGTTGATTTTGTTGTTGAATTTGATGTTGTTGTTTTTTAATTTGAATAATGTGTTATTGAATTTTATGTTGTTATTGTTATGTGTTGATTTTATTAATATTTGATGGGAGGAAGGGAGGTGGTGGTGGTGGAGTAAGGAAGGTGCTGATGGTGGTAAAGGTGCTGGTGGTAGTGGAGGGTATTTTTGTCCGTAAAAAGTTAAAAGGACAATTTTAATATGAAAAAAAAACATTAAGGATGATTCTAAATAAAAAATTACATTGGGAACAGTTTCGATTTTGACCCTCAACGTTAGGGATAAAAATAATACTTACCCCCAAGGTTCTGAAAACCGGTTCGAACCGGCCGGTCGAACCGGTCGGACCGTGAACCGGTGAGGTTTTCGGTTCGAACAGAAGTCATAACCGTTCTTTTTCAAAACCGTTTTCAAACCGCCGAACCGGCCGGGAACCGGCCAATCGAACCGAACCGGGACCCGGCCGGTTTTTAGATTTTCCACCTAAACGGCAAAACCTAATCCTCTTCTCCCGTCCTTGAGCACTCACTTCACTCACACACACACTACCCGCAGCAACATTTGGCCTTCGAGCTCCTCCATCATTCTGTCGCTTGCTCCGTCCAGCCACTGTCGTGCCACCCCGCCGTCGCAACTGTCATCTCCAGCCATTCTCCCCCAAGCCATTCCCCCAATCCTCAGTCCTTCCTCTCTCAACTCTCAACCCTAGGTTACAGTCTCTCCCACCGTCGCAAGGCTCGACTCAGCGCTAAACAATCGGTTCCTCCACCTGTATATTCTCCTGGTAGCCCGTCGCACATCGTGGGTCGTCGTGCTCATTGCCTAGTCGACCGTCGCCCTCACCTTCTCATCACTGGCGTTCTTGCTCCTTCTCCTTCATACCCTGCTCATTGCTCACTTCTCAGAGTCTCATACCGAAAGTAATCGTTAGTTTCTTGCCTTTTTTTTCATTTGTTGTTCAGATTCAGAGATGTCCCTTTCCTCCTTTGCTTGGTAAGATTAGTATGATTTAGTTTATTCATTCAAGATCTTGCTTAGGTTTTTTTATGCTTAATCACTTAGTTGGGCATTTGGTTAAATTGGGGATAATTTTGTAGAACAATGACTTGATGAATGTTGTAGATCTTGTTTTAGTTAGTGGTTCTTTTAATTAGTAGGTTGTAGTTTTAGTTCTTATTTGGTTGTTGGATTGCTATATTAACTTATTTTGTTATGCTCTTGATCTTTGTAATTCGTTACTTTGATAAACTATTGTTCTAGGAGCTGTTATTGATTTTGTAAACTGTAATTGTTAGATTGTGCTGGTTTTGACATTTTAATAACTTATTAATTTGATAAATTGTATTTGTGGTTTGTTATTTTTGATTTTGATATAGGTGCACAGGGAAGGAACTAGACAAAAGGTTATTCAATGTAATACTGAACACTATTAGTAATACGAACAAAGGTAATTCAATGTTCTTCACATCAATTCCTTAGTTCTAAGCTTGATGCAGGTGTCCACAAGGTAATTCAATGTTCTATACGTTGGCTACATATCTTCATTTAATTCTAAGATCATTTGAGGTGGTAATTAAGCTGGATTAAGGTGTTGGGAACCAGATACCGTGTTTTCTGATTTTGGCTTAATGTTATTGAAAAGCAAGGACATGATGGAGAAAGTTAGAGTAGTGGCACTTATGATTGAAAAGCTTTTGTTGTTGTAGGTATATTTTTCTATTCCTCTAATTTTATTTTTGTTATTTTCCACAGAGAAAAAGTAAGTGATAGCTTAATTTGTGGAAAGAGTTCACAGGGTTGTTGTGTTGCAAGATTCTTGTAGGACAGCATGCATGAGGTGTATAAGCTTTTAAAATAGAAGGATCAAGTTATTGCTGTGTAATCATTTTTAACCATAGATTGAATCATTGGATAAAGTTAATATTATTACATGCCTATAATATGCTATTCTAATACCAAGAGTAAATGTTCTGTACATATATTATTAAGCTGCGGTGGAATTCAAATTATTCAAGAAGTATTGTGATAGAATATTTGATCTTTTGGACTTAATTAAAGAGGTTATTGCCATGTAAAGTGAGTGTATTATGTATATTGAAATCTTTTTCTTTATAACTTGGTAGTATTATGACCATATCTTCATCCTGCACTTTCACTGAAATCTCTTTTAGTGCATAGATGCACGATGATTCTTGTTTTGCTTTCTCATTTTGTTCTTCATTCTTGGAACCATGGTCAGGTCCATCCTTGGCTATAACTCTCTCAGGTAAATTTTCATCTTTTTTGTTCAGATTTATATGCATTGGTACTTGGTTGTTTTAACTTACTGTAAGCATGATTTATGCACTTATTTGAGATTCTCTTGTATCCTTATTTGATTATTCTGGTGCTTCTTTTTTGGTCTGAATGACCTGTGATTTATGACAATTGTTGCTTGCCAACTTTATTTAGAAAAGGCTAGATATTCCTAGAAAGATTAAATACAAAATACGTGGAAGATTTATTTTGGTTCTAGTCACATGTGCATTACTGCCCCTGATTTATGGATTTTCACCATTATGTTTGTGCCAAGTCCTTTGATTTTGTAATTATGCTTATGTGTTTGTTCATTTTTGGGGTGTTACACTAATATTTTTATTTTGAGTCTTCTGAAAATACCAGGGAATTCAATGCAAGCGAGTTGCAAGAAGTATTGATTCTGTGGGTCTTTATGTTCCAGGAGGAACTGCTGTATTACCATCAACAGCTTTGATACTTTCTATTGTAAATGAAAATTTCTATCAAACTTGAATCAGTTGGATGTTGGCATGTTTATGTTTGATTGGTTGTTTTTGTTATTTGACTTTTGAGTGTGTATTTGAATGAGATCATAACATTCTGATTTATGTAACACTTTTAATTGGGATGATATTTTAAAATTTATATTAGACTATAATTATGTTTTAATGTGTTTATTTATATTTTATTTATTATTTTATTATAAAACGATTTTTTCGGTTCAACCACGGTCGAACCGGTTGAACCTATGAACCAGTGAACCAGTATCTAAAGCGGTTCGATGACCGGTTCAATTCTCAGAACCTTGCATATATCGGAATAGTAAATCTCACACTGTTGGCAGTAAAATTTAGTTAGACTTGTCTGATTAGAATCTTGTGCACTATATTGAAAGGTGCCCCCAGTGTTTTAGTAATATGAAGAGAGAGAAGATTTTATTAATTTCATTTTGTTTTGAGAAACTAAATTCTCATCCTGAAAAGAGTTAATGGCCCATTAAATGGGTATCCACATTACCAAACTTATCTTAACAGAGTTTACAAATTTTGATATGTAATTTTCTTTCATAGCATTTGTTTCAGAATATTTAAAAGCAAAACTTACTAGTTTATTCTCGTCATATGCACAGGAGAGTAACTTTCTGTTTTCAATTTATAGAATTAATTTATGTATATATTCAATTAAATAAAATTACATATTAATTAAGAAAGCCTAAATTTTGGAATAAAATTTATTGTAACTTTATTTTGTATATTATTCATAAACACTTATTATTATCGTAAGGGAGGAATAAAAAAATAGTAAAAAAAAACAAAAAAAGCAAAAAAATAGA
>NC_029781.3:65259110-65280248 GCF_000817695.3 Arachis duranensis
TTGAAGTAAATAAAAAAAGAGTTCCTTCATGTGCTTTAAAGTTACAGAAATCTTACTCAAAAGGATTTGCTTTCTTTCAATTTAACCAATAATATATAGACATTTGTTTATTAAATTAAAAAAAATAAATAATATTTTGTTAATAAAATTAATACTTTATATACATATATGAGAAACGGTTACATATATTTTAACGGGCAATTTACTCAATTAAAATGGGTGTGAAGACTCTTTACTCAAATACAACATTTTCAATTCGTTAACGTGAGTGTCTTTCTTGGTTATTATGTAAACTGTAGTAGATAACCACGATTTTCAATTTGTGCATAAACCGTGAGAGGTTGGTACGGTTTACACTTAGAAAACGTTGTACATAAACTGCGGCTGCTTACCACGAATTATAAAAGAAAAATGCTACTAAAAACCGTGGTTGGTTATGAAGAAAAGCTGTGAGCATGAAACTTTGTTGGCTACCACGGTTTATGCTTAAAGTAGTATAAATACATAATCCGCGTTAAGTGTTCTAAGTGTAAATTTGCCTTGTGAGTACATGTGAGTATACAGCAAATTTATTGGTTAAATATCAAATTCTTAAATAAAATTCAGATCCATGCTTAATCCGTCTTACTCGAATGTACTAAAACATATGTAAGAAATAAATAAAAATACTAAATTCTAAATTCTTAAAAAAAATAAGTTTAAAAAATAATTTGACAGTCAAAATAATTGTAAAATGTTATTTAATTAAACATTGGTTCTTCCTTATTAATTAAATATTGTAAATTTAACTATTTAGTTTTATTAATGAAACTTTGTTTTTTAAAATATATTATTAGGATTTTTCTAACCGCTATATTTATTTTTACTTTTAATTAAAGTCAATTTTATTTTTATATGCTAGTCAAAATAGCTTTAAATTATAGCGCTACTAACAAGGTTTATTCAATCTAATAGTTATAGTTAAATCATAGCATTAAAGTTGACATCAAATGGTTATCAAGCTCTCATCACTATTTAATATGTTTTAGTACATTCGAGTATGACGGATCATGGATCTGAATTTTATTTAAAAATTTGATATTTAACCAATGAATTTGCTGTATACTCACATGTACTCACAAGGCAAATTTACACGTACAACACTTAACGCGGATTATGTATTTATACTATTCTAAGCATAAACCGTAGTAGCCAACAAGGTTTTATACTCACAGCTTTTTTTTCATAAATCAAGGTGACTAACCACGGTTTCTAGTAGCATTTTTCTTTCATCATTCGCGGTTTATGTACAACGTTTCCTAAGTGTAAACTGTGCTAACCTCCCACAGTTTATGCACAAATTGAAAACCATGGTTACCTACCACAGTTTACATAATAACCAAGAAGGACACTCACGTAAATGAATTGAAAATGTTGCATTTGAGTAAAAAATCTGCACACCCATTTAATTTGAGTACATTGCCCTATATTAAATTTATATATATTATACTTTACGTATATAATATAATTATTAATAAATTAAATATGATTTAATTATTTAATATAATTATTTTATAATTATATAAAATAATTAAATCATATTTAATTTATTAATAATTATAATAATTAATTATATATGTCTATTACTATGTTACCGTTATTATTAATAAATTAATATTTTATTACTCTATATATACCACTTAAATACACTTCTATTCTCACACTTTCTTCTACTTTTCTTCATCTTCTTTCAAAATTTACGAAATCAAAGTTCTACTACTATTATTTTTTGTTCAAAAAAATGGATTCAAACAAACTCAACTCTTTTTTCAATTGCTTACAAAACTTTTCTCAAACTCCAAATACCCAACAATCTCAAACCTCAAATTCTCAAATTTCAAATCAAAACTTCACACTACCAAATACATTTCAAAATCCAAATCCACAAAATCTTCCTAATTTCAATTTTCTATGTTCCAACCACAATCAAAATTCACAAACACCATATTTTCTATTTTCATCTATATTTAACCCCTCTATCGAAAATGTTACTCCAACATTCTTGTCGTTTTTAACTCAATTCAGTGCATCGAGACATAGCTCATCTGGTGTTTGTGCCTCTTCTAACTCATCCCCTCAGACTCTGATACAATCTAGTCCAAATTCTCAATATTCAGATTTTGCCAACCTTCGTGGATTAGATATTATCGACCTCAATGAAGATGACATTGAAAATCGTAGGCAAGATAGTATCCAACACTGACAATGAAAAAATGATGAGATATTGATCATTGCATGGTTGAATGTTTCAACCGACCTTATAATTAGTACAATGATACCGACCAAAAGGGCGAAGTATTTTGGTGTTGAATTCACAGTTATTGTGTGAAATTTAGCTCTGACATAAAAAGGGGGTAGTTGCATATAAGAAATGATGGTATAAGATCAATAAGGCAGTTGCACAATTTGTTAGTTGTTACGATCAAGCTAGTCGAAATATAAGGAGTGGTTCAAATGTTGATGATATAAAGGAGTTGGCTTATAAACTTTATTCCACAAATTATGGTCAAAAATTTATTTTTTTAATAGAGATCAAAAAGCAGGACATGATTGCCTTTTTCAAGATTACTTTGTTGATGAGCTGGTGTATGATGCTGACATTTTTCGACAAAAATTTCGAATGAGAATATATATGTTCCTTCGAATAGTAGATGCTCTCTCAAATATCTATCTGTATTTTCAATAGAGGGTCGATGCAATTGGGAGAAGAGGCTTGTCATCACTCAAAAAATGTACTGCTGCGATGCGGATGTTAGCATATGGCGTAGCTGCTGATGCCATTGATGATTATGTGCACATACGAGAGAGCACTACAATTGAATGCTTGAAAAAAATTTGTTGAAGGTTTCATTTCGAAGATGAATACTTGCGAAAACCAAATTCAAATGATGTACGACGCCTGCGACAAATGGCGAAAGGTCATGGCTTTTTCGGCATGTTGGGTAGCATTGACTGCATGCATTGGTAATGAAAAATTGTCCAAAGGCGTGGAAAGGTATGTACATGAGTAGTTATCGTAGAGTTGCAACCATAGTACTTGAGGTTGTAGTATCTTCAGACCTTTAGATATGGCATGTATTCTTGAAATTTCTGGTTCAAATAATGATATCAACGTGTTAGATCGTTTACCAATATTCGATGATTTCTAATTGACCGTACTCTGGAGGTAAACTATACTATTATTGGTAATAACTATACTCTGGGATACTATTTAGCAAAAGATATTTATCTTGAATGGGCCTCATTTGTCAAATCAATCTCAAAACCACAAGGGGAGAAACGCAAGTTATTTGCATAATATCAAGAAGGGAAAAAAAGATATAGAGCGAGCATTCGGAGCGTTACAAGCACGCTTTGCAATTATACGTAGTCCAGCGTGCTTTTTGGAAAAAGAAGAAACTTGCAAACATAATGCGAGCTTGTATTTGTGACATAATATGATTGTTGAGGATGAAAAAGACACTTATACAGAAAATTTTTCTCAAGACTTAGAGTATGACGATGTTGAAAACGGGTTATCACAATCTCTGTTGGAAGAGGAAGATTTTGCATCATACCATCAATTTCTCCCAAAAATGGCCAATTTTAAAATAGGCAGCAGCATAGACAGTTGAAAGAGCACGTGATTGAACATATTGGTAATTTCACAATATTTGTTCTTAAATATAGAGCTTAACTATTTTTTTATATTAAGTAATTTTACAAATTAATGTAATCTCGAATTATATATTGTGTATTATTTTTATATATAATTTTTTAATATTAATATTTTTTAACAGTAAATTATTTTTGAATTTATAAATTTAAAAAAATATTATTAAAAAAATAATTGTTATATTAATTTTAATTATTTTAATTAATTAATTAAGTGGGACTATAATTAGGACTAAAATTTGTTCTTCCGAATAAAGAAGAGAGAGATACTTTGAGTTTTTATTTATGGTTTATAAAGTAAAAATTGATGTGAAAATACTTTTTATGACAAGTGGACTATAAATAGTGATTGGAATAAATTTTCTACAGGAGACGGTCTAATGATCCATAATAAAAAAGATGTAACAAAAACCTATTACGTGATGATTGAAGTTTTTTAAGTTTTTTAGACTTGTATGCAGTGAAAAATATTAATATTTATATTTGAAAGCTTTTTTCAATTCTTTTCAAATAAATTTTGAGATGCTAGTTTTAATAAAAAAAATATTTTTGAAGTATTAACAGAATTTAGATAATTTAAAAAATGGTTTCTGAGGTACTTTAGAATGAAATATAAGTAATAAATTTTGAAAGTAAAAAAATTAGGATTTAGGGTTGTGTTTATTTATAGGGACAGAATATTGAGACAGGGATATAAAGACATAAAATTATGTTTGACAGATGAGATATGAGTAGAGACATTATATCCAGAGACACCGAATTAGTGTATTTTATATCCATCTTGACAGGAAAGACACAAAAATACTGACAAAGGACACAATTTATTTTTTTATTTTTTCTTTCATTATTCTTCTTAAATTTTTATAATTATATTTTTTATTATTATATTTTTCTTCTCAAAAAATTTGAATAAAAAATGAGAATAAATTAGATTTTTATAATTTATTTTAATTTATCACCAAATAGAATATAAGAACACAAAATTTTGTATTTCTGTCTACTATGTCTTATTCTCAAAATTTTGCCTTTTCTTGTTCTCAGAAACAAATGCAGCCCAGAAGATGTACAAAAATGATATGTACTAATTTAATTTTAAATACTTACCTCTAGTATTCAAGAAAATTTGATAATTCCACTAATAAAATAAGTGTATAATAGATATTCTTTTCTCGAGTTTTCTTATGCTAAGCCTTGACTTAAATGGAATTACAACTTAAACTTAAAAAGTTTAGATATTATGCTTATTTTAACACCATTAAGTGAATTAAAAAAAAGATTTTTTTTAATGAAAAAAGATTTTTTTTTATTTTTAGCGTATTTGGTAAATTTTTAGTAATAAAAGTAAAAGCACTAGAAAAATAAAAATATCTTTTTTAAGAAATTAAAATTTACATATTTTTTTAAAAGATCGTTTTTTCTTTAAAAAATATTTTTTACATAATAAATAAACTAAAAAGTACTTTTATATTGTTATACCCAAATATAATTAATAGATAAAAGATATTTTTGCATGACATATCTAAATATAAAATTACTTTTACTTTTCTACAAGATCTTTTAAAAAAAGATACCTCAAAAAAAGATCTTTTTTTAGAAACTCACCCAAACAAATCATTATTCCTCAAGTCATTTTAGGTATAAGCAGTGAGTCAGCTTAACTTCTCATTATCCTAAAAATTTTAAATATTATTTTTTTAAAATTTTTTTAGATCTAAACACAATAAACAGTTACTCAAATTTTTTCCTAACAAATCCTAAAAATTTTAGATATTCTTTCCTCGAGATTAAATAATGACTGATTTTTCACCAACCTAAATACTTTAGCTATTAACTTGACCTTCTCAAGTAATAATTAAATTGACAATCTGCCATTCTAAGAGCTTTAGATATTCTTTCTTTAAATTTTTTAAAATTAAAGATCGTTAGTAGATCAATTTTTAAGATAATCTATAAAGATGAAAGACTTATAATTTATACACATGAAATTGAGAAGTTTGAAAACTTAATAACCTTAATTTGAAAATCTTTCGTGTTTTTAAGATGTTTAGTTTAAAGACATTTCTAATGAAATGAAACTATTCTCAAAATTTGAGACATCCTTTTCAAGATAGAATTATCCTTGAACTCTATAATATACTTGCATAATCGCTGACGCATATTAACATGGTACGATGTAATGGAGTGACTTGCTTAACACCATAAATTCACTACAATTTTAAACTCCTTAAATAACAAAGGTTATACGTACTTTATATCTTTATTAAAAGACGAAATATAAGGAGCCAATAAAATAGTACAATGTGTACAATAGAGATTTAGGGATATTCGATTCAGTATTAGAGATATAACCATTAGTGTTACATTTTCCATCAGCTTAAGTTTTTAGGATGAGTAGTTTCATAACATGGTATCAGAGCTCTAGATCCAAAAGGTCAAGAGTTCGATCCTTGGTGAATTATAAAATCAGCTTAAGCTTTTGGGATGAGTGGTTTCATGACATGAGATGTTTATTATCTTAGTACCCGGATGGTTATTCTGAATAGTATGGGTGATGTTCATTTTTTAACTCATATTGGGCCAAATAAATAGCCCATTGTATACATTGTACAAATATTCCATTGGCTTCCTAGCAGGACTCTTATTAAAATTGTCCACACGCTTTTGTGGGATGCGTTTAAAGGCTCTTGTTACAGAGTCCAATTAAGCTGCAAAAAAATACATGACACCAACGCATTATGTTAGTTTTACATTACTCCACTTATTTGACTAATCATGGTTAACACGCAATATTTGTAATTTTATCTGTTGTACAAATTCACTCTCATTTACACAAACAGGTCTTCCAAAGGAGGAGCTCTAAGCAACTTTTTTTGCTTTCTTCACCGACTAAAAAGGGAGCACTATCCCTGAACAATTATAACTCAGGACAACTAGGTATACAAGTAACTTTATAATAGTTATGAAACTAATATGTTTAAAACTTTTAAGCGATGCCAATTAAAAATTATTAAATTATAATTATAATGTATTTTTGAAAAAGTCTTTTAGAATATATGCAATTTTTTTCTTCATTATTTCATCTTTTTCATCCATCAAAATCGAAGGTTTTCGATGACTTAGAGAATGGGGATTGAATGTAAAGCCTTTTTTATGCTTTTGAACTTAAACAACTCCAAACTAGATTCTGCAACCTTGTTTTTGTTATGTCTATGATATCGATTATGCAGGAAATAGTTTATTTTTGTCTCATAATGAAAGAAACAAAAACAGAATAGAGAAAAAATACAACCATATATCTTGGTTTAACTACCTTATGCAATATAGCCAATATCCAATTCTCGCCAGAACTGTGGCAAAATTTTCACTATCTTGATCAAATATTATAAACACCAATTTCCTAGGATTCTTCCTAATCCTATATGGGACAAACCAAAATTCTAATCAAGTATGATTTGGCTAGATTCACTCTCTAAACTATCAATATTAAGTGCCACGCAACTTAGTAAGAGAAACCTCTCACGTTCATGACACAAAATAAAAATACATAAAAAAGATTGACATATTCAACGGCTTTTTCTCCAAGTTTAACTCTCTTTCTGTTTTCTCTCAAATGGCTTTTTCAAATACCTCACACATTATCTTTTACCATGAGAAATAAAAGAAAGATAAAGTGAGAAAACAAAATATATATTAATGTAACCTCATGAAGGAGAAGAAATAAAATAAATTGAAAGCTATAAGAAGAATAAGATTTTAGCACTCTCTCTTCTTGCCTTCCATCTTAGCGGAATGCCTCTTTAGTATGAGTACATTATTTTTCAAAATTCAAGCTAGGTCAACGAAGATGCTGTGAAAACTCAAATTTTAGTTCACTCTCTCCTTGCTTCAATTTTTGACTGATTACTCCCTCTTGTATGGAATAATGCCTCTAAAATTTGTGTTAGTGGGTAGAGTTAATTTATGCAGATTTAAACAGTTGAGTTTACCTTCTTCTCCCAAGAAAATCATAGCAGAATATTAAGATAGAGTGGCTCAGAGGTACTAAGAAGATGGACAACAATAACAGGGTCAAAGTCATGATGTATTCAAAGTGTTTTTACAAGATTAACACTCTTAATATTAAGCTTTGGCTTCAAATTTAATTTTCGACCTTTGATTTAAATCAGTAAAAGTAACCTCCAATTTCTTCTTCTTTCCAAAATGGAGGTGGCTGAAATATTATAGTTTTAACAAACTATTTGACTTAACTTACACAAAAATGGTAACATAATTGTTGCTCTTTGTTTTAGAGTCACTTTAGATTTTGATTTGAATTTGTCTCCAATATTTTATTTTTTTTTCTCTTTTTTCTCTTTTATGCTGATTGAAAAGTGGACCATTTTCTTTTGATTTTGGCTTTTTCTGAATTCATGAAGCTGCAACAATAAAAAATTTATGTTGCAACACTTTACTTTTAATTTTTTGTCATCTACCCAAACTAGTGCAACATCTAAAAATACCGCTAATATTTGATCATATTTGGACATTACTTGTCTTTATTTTTCATTAAAAAACATGATCTATATTACGATGCCAAAAAGTGATCTGCATATATGTCACTTGAATGGGTTGTTTTTATTATAAAAAATATTAAGCTTGGTCTGCACAAATAATACACTCATCATATTAGTATTTGAGATTTTAAACCCAATTATATATATATTTGTCATCATCAAAATAATATTATCCTAGGTTAATATCCTAATTTTCGATTTTTACAATCCACGTGTCACAACCCCGGCTCATGTTAAATGGATGCATTCTTCTTTTCAACGCCTATATTTTATCGGTCTAATTTTTCATTAACTCATCTAACCAATTCATCCTGTTGACGGTTGACAATGTAATTATTTTTTCTACTGGTATTTATTACCAATGTTATTGAACTGCTATTTTTGTCGATGTTCTCGCTCTCATGGTAGCCATTAGTAAGAGCAAAAAAAAAAATTATACAACTTATAAACAAACTAATAAACTATGAAATACAGTAAATTATTAATAAAACACAGTAAATTATTAATTATTAAAACGATTATATATCTTAATATCTGTTATATCTCAAATATATCAATATAGGTCAATCTTGGCCAGCATGTAACCAGCAGAGGAAGGTGAGTCATTGGATGAAATCTCATACCAATCTCACACCATCAAATCATCATTGATGGCTAGTTGATGGCTAACAATCACAAAAATTGCTGGCCCCCTAGCATTGCTCTTTATTTATTTATGTATTTAAGAAGAACCACACTCACCATGTAGGAACATCACACCAATCACACCAGCTAAAGAAATCATTCGCCCGTTTACATAGCATTTTTCAACGTTGCTTCTGCTACATTGGCCCTTAACTTTTTTTTTTTACTTTTCCTCCTCCGCGGCTAGCATGGAATCTCAGTACCAAGTCGGAATGTCCCGACCAACAGGCGAAGAGATTGATCATGTCTTCCACGGTGGACATTGCTGGGATGAAACCAATTCGAGCATCTCAATGAGGAACTGAAGATTGATGGTTTAAAGGTTATAGTAAATTCTTGTTGTAAGTATATTTACTAAACCAAGCAATCAACCTTTCTTACAAACATTTTGGTTGTCACAAGTAACAAACCCCTAAATAAATTGATAACCGAAGTATTTAAACCTCGGGTCGTCTTCTCAAGGAATTGCAGGGAGGTATGTTCTTATTATTGGTTAGGAGTCTTGTAAATTGGGGGTTTTGAAAGTAAGGAAGAAGTATGTTGAATGATAAGAAAAAAATAAAATAGCAATAATAAAATAAACTCTTGGCAAGGTATAAGAACTGGAAGTCCTATCCTAGTTATCCTTATCAATTGTGATGAGAATTGGATTTTTCTCCCACTTTGTTAACCTCTAACTATGAAGGTAAGTTAAATGAATGAATTAATTTGAATCCTCAAGTCCCAGTCTTTCCTTGAAAAAAGTTAGAGTTATTGGATCTCGAATTAATTCTTGAAGAATTCCAATTTTCAGTCAATAATGAGTTTGATAACTCAAGAGTTACCAATTAATCAACCAAAGCCAAAAGGGAATAAAATCTACTTGAATCAAAATAATTTGGATAGAGCCCAAGCATCAGTAACATATAAGTCTGAAATACCTCAATTGCATTAATAAAATAAAATCAATCCAAATATGAAGAGTCATAAGCCAAATAAGTAACATCAATAATCAACAATTAAGAGAAGTCGAAATAAAAAGATATTGAACCTAATAAAAAGATGAGATAAAAATATTCCTAAGTTCTAAAAATCCTAATCCTAATCCTAAGAGAGAGGAGAGAACCTCTCTCTCTAAAAACTACATCTAAACCTAAAATTGTGAATTATGAATGCCTGTTGAGTCTCTGCATGTTCCCTGACTTTAATCTGTGTTTCTGGGCCAAAAACTGGGTTGAAATGCGGCCCAGAATCTCTGACAGCGACTTTTGTAATTCTGCAGATCGCGCACGTCACGCGTCCGTGTCGTCCACGCGTTCGCGTCACTTAGCATTTCTCGTACCACGCGTGCGCGTCATCCAAGCTTTCGCGTCGTTCATGCAGCTTCCAATCCGTGCGGTCGCGTCAGGCACGCGAACGCGTCACTCTGATTTCTTCCATTTCGCGCGGTCGCGTGAGCCATGCGACTGCGTGACTTTTTGCTGTCATCTCCTCAATTCCTTGTATTCCTTCCATCTTTGCACACTTCCTCTTTATTCTCTAAGACATTCCTGCCCTATGAAGCCTGAAACACTTAACACACAAATCAAGGCATCGAATGGTAATAAGAGAGGATTAAGATTAGCTAAATTAAGACCAAAGAAGCATGTTTTCAATCATAGAACTAAACTAGGAAGAAATTATAAAATCATGCAAATCCTATGAATAAGTGGGTGAAAGGCTTGATAAAATCACTCAATTGAATACAATATAAACCATGAAATAGTGGTTTATCACTCAGCCCTACCAACGGACTTGATTTTGAAGATATTTCTTCTTTCAGATGGAAAAACCATAAGAAGAGGTAGGTGTATGTCGTGTGATTAGTATAATAGATTGAACCAGGCGGATAATATGGTCACTCATTTCAAATCGGAGGGGGGAAGGTAGCGGTCCTTCATTTGGACAATCCCCTGAAAGAGGCTGATTATGGGCGGCTGTCTTTGTATGTTTTCGAAACTCGTGTGGTTGTTCCAGTTGCTACTCCACTTGACTAGACGTGGCTTTTCTTGGTGGGGACAGCCATCGGCAAGCTATATGCTAGGTTTTCAACAGATGGTCGTTCCAGTTCATTGATCACGTGGGACCCGTTGGGTTTCTGGAGGTCTGTTATTCCTGATCCAGGGTCTGACTGTTACCACTTCAACCACCGTGATGACTGGTCTGCTTATGCCTTTGTCGGCATGGTAGGTTGTGATGATTATAAGATTCTCAGCCTCACAAAGCGTCACCTGACAACTACTGGATACGACATGCAGACGTATCTTTCGAATGCGGGTCAGTGGAGTCCCGCTGCTCGGACCCCGCCAATGGTTGATAGACTGAGGAGTGGGTATGCCGTGGCCAACAATTATGTTTTTTGGGTCAATAGTAAAGGTAGATTTCGGAAGAAACCGGTCTCTGTGGTTAGGTACGCAACACTAGAGTCTACATGGAATGAGATAGAAATAGGTGCAGGTGCATGTGTGGATTATCCTACCTTGATTGGCCACCATGATTGTGTGAATTTTGTTACCTATGAGCAGTCCTCTTTAAGGTTCGGAGTACATGTGATGACCATCAACCTTGGACCTTCAGGTGCAATGGCGTGGGGTCGGCATCTCTTTATTGGTGATCCTAACCTGACCGATACACCATGTGTTATGTTTGGTCGCAATCTTCTCGGGATCAGCCATTTTATCCGTGATTTCGACGTACTTGAGTCGTCGCTTGATGCGGTCATATCGGAGGCCCAGCTCTGCTCTGTTGGGCTGACTGACGGAGTTGTAAGGTTTATTGAACGCGTGAGATGGCCTGGAGTTGTTTCCATCAAAGGGTGCATGGAGTTTTCTTTAAATGTCTGAATAATTCTAAATAACGTGTTGTTTTTGCGCGTTGCTTTGTTTAGACTTCTGTACCCAGTAGCTGAATAAGTTAGTGGTTTGCCATAGGTAATTGTGGCTCCGAATTTGATTGCATCGTGTCTCTGGTGGCTGATGCATTCGCTATGATTGGGATCGCCAACTCCATGTTTTATTTATGAATGTTTTATTTATAATTTATAAATTCCATTGTGTATTTTGTGGCTGTTATGTAATGTATATTAGAGAGCCCCGATGTGGCTTTCGTGGTAATGAAAATGGCTGGGTTGGCCAGGCATCCTCTGTTGCGGTTACCGTTTTTTCCTGTTTGCAACCGATCATATTTTATGCACAGCAGCTTTATGTTGCTTTGGGCTGGAATTTTGTTATGTGTATTTCATTAAAAAGATATTAATTGATGCCTCATTTTATTTTCAAGCATGCTCGGCCTGTTCTGCTCACATGGGCCCAATTTGCTATCTTTGGAACTGCGGATTAGGTGAACATTGGCCCACTGTGATGTTATCACCTTATCCTGGTGCTTTCACGCTTCATTCCCCCTCAAACCCTGGATTCGGCCGTCGCTTCCATCACTCAGTCGGGCACACCAAGGGGCTTCCATGATCATTCCGCCAGCGGTTGTTTTAACCGTTGTTTTGGATCTTGCTCCTTCGCCATGGCCAGCTTACTGTCTTTCTTATATTTCCTCAGTAATTCTTATTCATCTCTTCTTTGGTTTTTTAATTTTTGGTTTTTTATCACAATGGTTTCACAAATAAACCCCCCACAGGGTTATCATGCTATGATCGCTTTGTGTTCTACCATAAAGTTCGTGCTCCGACTTCATGCATGTTAAATTGTTTTATATCTTCTTTCCAGGGTGATCCCATCCGTTGAATGTGTACACTTTCTTTAACCTGAAAGTGTTCACACCATTGACTTTTGATCTCCCTGTGGTCCTCTACAGCTCCGGCTTATACACGGCAAGGTACATTTCATGAATTACGTGGATATACGGATTGTTAGTAGTGTTTCCGTCGACTGTGGACTACTCTCTGCGCAGGTACTTGGTCATTTGTTCTTTTTGGTTATAATAGTAATAATACCTTCAAATAATAGTCATCCTCAGTCTTGGTGTCTATTTCGTTGTTAATAGTATTCAGATTCAGAATACATTTTAATTTAATCTGCTGCTATGCCCTGCTAATCTGACTTTGGCTAACTAACTTTAACTATTAAGGCTTACTGATCATCTTTACATTGGTAAACAACCGATTATATGTTATCAAGCCATGCCTTTTAATCTACTGCTATCCCCCACTAATCTAACTTTAGCTATTAAAGTTTAGTGATAATCTTTACACTGGTAAACAACCGATTATATGTAATCAAGCCATGCCTCTAATCGTGCGTCCTTAATATTTCTCTGCTAAATTGATTCTTGTGTTATCTATTGCTATGCCTATCTGTTAGACCAGCATTTATATTGTCTATACTCTCTTTAAATTTTGCGCCGTGTTTATATTTGACTCTAATGTGCCAGTCTCTTTTCTGCTTGGTTCCCATGTATCCTTCCATGTTCCGTATTTCCACCGAACTTTCCCATTCAGCTATTTTTACCCCCAAATTCATTCATGTTGGTGAATCAATGCAATTAATTTCTTTACCTGTGTTCCATTATTTCTCATTCGTCGTCTTCAACCCCTTTGAGTCTCTGGTGACAAGACGTTTTCCTACCTGGAGTAATTGAACTTAAATTTCTATCCCTGCTTCAACATTTACTATCATTTTAATTTAATGGTATTTTATCTTCTTTCAGTCATACTTATCTCTAGAGTAATTAAACTAGGAAATTATCACTGCTATTATTTGACTTCACCCTACTTGTTTGCTTACTGATCTCATCCAATGAGTTGCATTTATTGACTACCTGTCTATTATTCATTTTCATCGGTCTTTCTTCAAGAGGCGGGAACATTTTTTAGTTCAATTTTTTCACTTGGGTTGAGGGCTTCCTATTAAGTGATCTGTAAAGTCTCCGTAATCAATTCTGATCCACCGAGATAAATTCTGTTTTTGCTTTTCTTATAAATTTGATTTTTTTATTAGATTATTATCATTATATTATATTATTATCATTATTATTGGTTGTATTACATGCTAAATATTGCAACTAGTTTATCATTAAGCCATCTAATCATCAAATCAACTAATATTCTTTGTATCCAGGTTAAGGGGGCCAAATATTATTAATGACAACCGCTTGGTCCCTTGGATATTTGAACAACATCTGCTCAATTCTTTTGTTCGGTTAATAAGTCATATTCTAAATTACTTTAGTTTGTAATTTAAGTCGGTTAATAGGTCATATTATAAATTACTTTGGTTTTTAATTTAAGTTACAAAAATAGTAATAATCAAAATAATCAAAATATTCACATATTTATACGTGTCACTTAGGATTTATTATTGTTATTACATGTTCAATATTTATTCATGTAAATCCTTTAAGCCATCTAATCCAATGTCTTCTTTCCTTGGCCCAAATAATATACCTGACCACGGCCTCGGTTCCTTGGATGTTATAACAATAACAATAACAATGAGACCATTTGCTCAATTGGTTACTTCAGTGGTTAGATAATATAATTATAATTATTATTATATTATTGTAATTTTAATTTTTAAATTTATTTTTTAGTCTTTGAGCAATAATAACAATAATTATTATTATATGGTGGCGCTGGTGGTTTTTTCTTTGTTTGTGGATATGGTGGAACTGCGAAGACTTTTCTATGGAATACACTGTTTGCTTCAATAAGGTCGAAGGGTCATATTGTTCTCAATGTGGCATCTAGTGGCATTGCAGTGCTATTGTTGCCTAATGGGCGCACTGCTCATTCACGCTTTAAGGTTCTACTCAGTGTTAATCAAGACTCTATTTGTAATAATATAAGGCAAGGCACACCCCTCGCGCGTCTTATTTCATTTGCAAAATTAATTATATGGGATGAGGCACCTATGTTAAATAAATTTTGCTTTGAAGTGCTCGACAAGTGCCTTAAGGATGTTCTTCGTTTTGATCATGGATATAATCCTGATGCTCCATTTGGTGGAAAAATTGTTGTTCTAGGTGGTGATTTCCGTCAGATATTACCTGTGATTTCTCGTGGTTTTTGAGAGGAGATTGCTCATTCGTGTATTAATGCTTCGAACCTATGGCAATGTTGCCAAGTGTTACAATTGACTGAAAACATGAGCCTAGGTCATGGTTCGCAAGATATCCACAATGTACAGTTAGAGAAATTTGCGGAATGGCTGCTTCAAATAGGTGACGGGTTACTCGGAGACAGCACCGATGGCGAATCGGTTAATAGAATACCCGACAACTTGCTGCTGGATATTGAGTCTCCGTGTCTGCATGATTTGGTGTTGTTCATTTATCCTGACATTTTACTCCTTTCTTCTAGCATGTATTATTTTAAGGGCAGGAGTATATTAACACCAACACTTGATGTTGTAACTGAAGTAAACAATCATGTTATGTCTTTGATCCCTGGCAACGAGAGAGTTTACTTGAGCTCTGATACACTACTTAATGAAGATGGTCACTTGGAATATGAATTATACACAATGAGCACGAAGTCATTGAATGCGTTGAATTATTCTGGAATTTTCCAACACCGGTTACTTCTTAAAATTGGTGTTCCTGTGATGCTTCTTCGCAATATTGACCAATCCAATGGACTATGCAACGGTACGCGAATGCAAGTTAGACGTCTCGGCGACCATGTCATTGAGTGCATCATATTAGCAGGTCGTAATACTGGTGAGGTTGTCTTTATCCCAGGATGAACATGGCCCCTAATAATGAGACATTACCGATCAGGTTTACTCGACGACAATTTCCGATTGTGCTTTGCTTTGCGATGACCATAAACAAGTCCCAAGGACAAACACTGTCTACTGTTGGCGTGTATCTTCCAAGACCTTTTTTCACTCATGGTCAGCTTTATGTTGTGCTCTCTCGGGTTAGCAAGCATTCTGGACTAAAGATATTATATGTTGGTTCTAACGGCACAGTCTTAAATCATACTTTTAATGTTGTCTATAGAGAAGTTTTTACCAGCTTACTACCTTTCATTCTGCCTTGAATGGTATGTTTGTTGTGTGGCTCTTTGGTCATCTTCTCAAGATGTTATTTGCATTCCGTATCCTTAATACTTATGTTAATTCTTAAGAATACACTACAACAATATGGCCTTTAGCAACGCCAAATTTTGCAACGCCTTAAAACCGTTCTCTTAGATAGGTTTAGACAATGGTTTTTAAAGTGTTACTGTTGAATTTCATTTTTCATCAATTTCTAGCAACACAGTAAAACCGTTCTGTTTGACTATTTTAAAGAACGGTTTTATAACTGTTACCATGATTTGGCTTTAAGCAACGGTTTTCAATTGTTGTTTAAAGAATTGCACAAAAGAAACGCATTAAAACCGTTGCCGAAATGCTACACTTTAAAACCGTTCCCTTAGATTGTCTTAGACAACGGTTTTTACAGTGTTGCTATTGAAGTTCATTTTTTCATTATGCTATAGTAACAAAATAAAACCGTTCTCTTTGACTATTTTAAAGAACGGTTTTACAACCATTACAACAATTATTTATGAAACAAGCATTTTCTAATCTTATTTAAATAATTATACAAATTAAACAATACAAATAAAAATAATTTCAGATAATTATATAAATTGAAACTATTTTTCTATAAATATTGAATTTATAAAATATTCAAAATCTATTGTTATAAATAAATAACAAATATTATTTTAAAAAAATAAAATTAAAATAAGTTTATTATAAATATTATATATTATTATAAATATATAAAAAATATTATATTTTGAACACATAAAGGTAAAATAAATTTATAATAAATATTATATATTTTTATTATAAACATATAACAAATATTATTTTTTTAAAAAAATAAAGTTAAAATAAATTTATAATAAATATTATATATTTTTGTTATAAACATATCACCATCGTCGCACCATCATCGACGCTGTGCTGTGTTCTTCCCAAATCGTCGCTGCCTCCTTCTTCTCGGCATCGGAGAGTCTCTCCTCTCCGCGGCGTCGGTGCTTCTCCCCTCTTCGAGGCTTCACTACTTCTCCACAGCATCCTTGATCTCCCCTGTTCTGCTTCTGCTTCGCTGCTTCTACCTTGCTGTTTCTGCTTCAGTGTCTTGGCTGATTGTGGATTGTGCTTTGCTGTTGTTGCTTCGCTGCTGCTGGTTTGTTGCATTGGCCGTTTGTGGGTTGTGATCTGTGGTAAGTGGTTTTCTTCTCTGATTTTCTATCTCTTAGTTAGGGCTTGATTGGTTGTTGGGTATTTTTGTTGGCTGTGGAAAGTGGTGATATTTGTGAACATGAGCAAGATGAGGGTTGAATGTTGACTGAGCTTTTGTTCTGGTTTGAATTTGGACTGCGTACTTGTGAAATGAACCTGGAGCTTAGTTAGTCTGTTATTTAAGGTAGCAAAACTTTTATTATCTGCGAGTAGTGTGTTCGATGGCATTACGGTTCTGTTTCTCTGCTCTCTGTGAGGTGTTCTATGGTGGATTCCCAATAACTCTTTATTGAGGATTATAGAGTAATTTCTATATCGCTGTTTCTCAATTGTTTATTTTTTATTTTATTTATCTGCTTTGTTTATTTTAGCCTTGTTGTATAATATTATTATTTGAGAGAGTTGTGGACTGCTTTTCATATTGGTTGGTTTCATCTAGGATAACAGAGGAATTTCATGCTTATTCCAACTATTTGACTTAGAGATTAGCATAAATTCTGCTCTTCTTCCTACATGCCTCAATTAATCAGGATAAATATTTATTATTTAAATATTTGATGGAAAATGTGATGCTTATAGATGCTCGCCATTCTTGATTCGCGGTTACAATGACCAAATACCAATCGATGACCCCTTTGAATATATGTATATAATACTGGTTTTAATGGCAATCTGGCTTGCTGCTTCTCCGATTTCCGCTCTTCTTTTCTTAAGCATATCAATGGATAAGTCAATTTTATAAGCCTGAATCTTATTGCAAGCTAAGCTTTAGCAAAAAACCAAAAACAACATCATTTCATTTGAGCTAATACATTTTTCTTTAATTTGTTGTTAACAAATAATGAAGTTCCAACCCATCAGGATTGACAGGTAGGTGACTGGACGCTGACTCATTATAATGCACAAAAATCAAACCTTAAGCAAGGTTTTTATTAACAACAAAAACAACTGAAATTCTCATGAAATGTTAATTCCGATTATATCCAAAATAATAATTATTATGGGGGTTTGGAAGATGTCATTGTTAGACAGATAGACTTAAACACAGTCCCACATATGTTGCTTTGATTCTTCAAAGTTCAAACGGCTACTTGTGCTGTAGTTTTGGGTCATATCCATAACATCCTCTCTCCAAAAACCTCCAAAATTAGCCGTTCCTTTCTTCTAATCCTTCGCTCTTTGCTTTGCACCATTCTTTAAAGCTAGCATTTTCTATTTTCTATTTTCTATTTCTTTCATCATTATTATTAATATTATTGTTTACTGTCTTATTTATTTGGGTGCCCCTTTTATCTACTTTTCTTAATAATTAATTATGGTGCCTGATGCATGTCTTGTGAAGGGAACCCCCACACCAATATCAGCCTTTCATTTTCAACATGTGTCACTTGTGACTCATCACACATTAGGAACCCCACCTTCCTCTCTTTCTTTTCTAAAATCTTCTTATCAACCACAATTGAAATTACGATGTGTTAGTTTGTGAACTAATATTTAAAGAGTAATGATAATATTATTCTACTCTTGTTAATTTTATTGTTTGATTTTTTAGTTATATATCACTTTTGAAAATAAGATTTCTAAAAAATGGTTTTAAAAGTGAATTTTTTGTTAAAAAATCTAGTTATGAATTACTTATATTTTTATTCTTTATTGCTGTTTTAGTTTGTCTCTTTAAAACCAGAAAAAGAGAATCAAATAGCGGATCTCTCTGTAGCTGCGACTTCCTTAGACATTGAGCTACACTACAGGTAAATCATTTAATATATTATCTTTTTAAATTTGTTTGAACATTTAATTGTTAAGAATATTTACTGATTAATTGTTTGCTTAAGCTTCTTTGCATAGTTTGTTAGATACAAATTGTTAGTCTCTTGATTGGTTGAGATGTTCTCTTTCGAACATGTGTGGTTGAATTCTAGAAATTTTTTAGAAACAATAAGCTCTTGATTAGAAAAAATCACTTATAGTTAGTCTAAAACATATGCCCGTATTCTTTTATTTTAGTTGACAAAGTAATGGACAAAGGGTGGACTAGTTTACCAGGACATACTGAGGGTTACCAACATGGTGTTAATCCATTTTTGGATTTTGCCTTTTCTAAAGGTAGACCACAAGGACAAGAAATTCTTTGTCCTTGTTCTATATGTAATAACTTTAGTTGAGGGCGAAGGGATGAAGTTTATGATCATTTAATAAGTAAGGGATTTCAAAAAGGTTACACTGTGTGGGTTCATCACGGCGAAAGGATAAGTCACATGGATAGTGAATCCGATGAGAGTGAAGTCCATGAAGGATTTGTCGACGACAATCATGGGCTGCTAATAAACGAGACGTTTCGGCATGTGCTTGAAGGAGATAAAGATGCTGATGGGCCAAACGAAGATGTAAAAAAGTTTTATAACTTGCTTGAAGAAGGAAAACAAGATTTATATCCTGGCTGTAAAAAATTTTCGACATTATCATTCATTATCAGATTGTATTTGTTGAAGACTCTTAATGGTTGGAGCAACGCATCCTTTACTACTCTACTTGAATTACTGAAAGAAGCGATTCCTCATTTGAATATTCCTGATTCTTTCAATAAAATCAAGGCCATGGTAAAAGATTTAGGACTTGGTTATAATAAAATTCATGCTTGTCCCAACAATTGTGTTCTGTTCCGGGATACATATGAAGATGATGAATTTTGTCCAATTTGTGAAGCTTCCAGGTACATAGAAAATGCTGAGGTAGATATGGAAGTTGATAAGTTGAAGAAAAAACCTGTGCCTGCGAAGGTTTTGAGGCATTTTCCCTTGATTCCAAGGCTTAAGAAGCTGTTACTGTGTTCTAAAATAGCTAAATCATTAAGGTGGCATGAGGAACATCGTTCAAAGGATGAAAAGTTAAGACACCCAGCTGATGGCCAATCATGGAAAGACTTTGATAGGCTTCATCCTGATTTTGCTAAAGAATCTCGTAACATAAGATTAGGGCTAGCTAGCGATGGATTTAATCCATTTAGAACCATGAGCATCTCCCATAGTACATGGCCGGTAGTTTTGGTCGCATACAATCTTCCTCCATGGTGTTGCATGAAACCAGATTATGTCATGATGTCCTTGCTCATCCCTGGACCATGTTCACCTGGAAAAAGCATTGATGTGTATATTCAGCCATTAATTGAAGAGTTGAAGGTTTTATGGGAAGTTGGAGTGGAAACATATGATGCTTCAAAGAATCAAACTTTTCAACTACATGCAGCACTTTTATGGACCATAAGTGACTTTCCAGCTTATGCTATGTTATCCGGTTGGAGCACAAAGGGAAAGTTAGCATGTCCTTGCTATAATTATGACACCTCCTCTTGTTATTTAGAACATAGCCGGAAGATGTGCTACATGGATCACCGTAAATTTTTGGCTATGGATCATCCATATAGGATGGACAAAAGATCTTTTACTGGCGATGTTGAATTGAGGTCTTCACCAGCTTTATTAGATGGGGAACAAATTTTTGAAGATTTGAAAGATTTTGAAAATGTATTTGGAAAGAAGTAAAAAAATAAAATTGATGGTCCATGGAAGAAAAGGTCCATTTTCTTTGAGTTGCCATATTGGAAGCTGATGAGCGGATAATTTATACGCTTTTTGGCATTGTTTTTAGGTAGTTTTTAGTAAGTTCAAGCTACTTTTAGGGATGTTTTCATTAGTTTTTATGTTAAATTCACATTTCTGGACTTTACTATGAGTTTGTGTATTTTTTTGTGATTTCAGGAAATTTCTGGCTGAAATTGAGGGACTTGAGCAAAACTCTGAAAAAGGTTGACAAAAGGACTGCTGATGCTCTTGGAATCTGACCTCCCTGCACTCAAAATAGATTTTCTGGAGCTACAGAACTCCAATTGGCGCGCTCTCAACGGCGTTGGAAAATAGACATCCAGAGCTTTCCAGCAATATATAATAGTCTATACTTTATTCGGAAATTGATGATGTAACTTGGCGTTGAACGCC
>NC_029781.3:65281175-65283483 GCF_000817695.3 Arachis duranensis
ATGGATCACAATTTCGTCCACCAAGTTCTTGGCGCCGTTGCCGGGGATTGTTCGAGTATGGACAACTGACGGTTCATCTTGTTGCTCAGATTAGGTAATTTTCTTTTCAAAAACTTTTTCAAAATTTTTCTTTTCTTTTCGTTTTTTTTCAAACTTTATTTTCGAAAAATATAATAAAAATCCAAAAAAATCATAAAATCATAAAAATAAAAAATATTTTGTGTTTCTTGTTTGAGTCTTGAGTCAATTTTTAAGTTTGGTGTCAATTGCATGCCTTAAAAATTTTTCTTCCATTTTTCGAAAAAATTCATGCATTCATAGTGTTCTTCATGATCTTCAAGTTGTTCTTGACAAGTCTTCTTGTTTGATCTTGATGATTTCTTGTTTTGTGTCTTTTCTTGTTTTTCATGTGCTTGTTTTGTGTTGTTTGTTGTTTTTCATATGCATTTTTTGTTTGTTACAGTCCATGCATTAAAGATTTCTAAGTTTGGTGTCTTGTATGTTTTCCTTGCATCAAAAATTTTTTAAAAATGTGTTCTTGATGTTCATCATGATCTTCAAAGTGTTCTTGGTGTTCATCTTGACATTCATAGTGTTCTTGCATGCATCTTGTGTTTTGATCCAAAATTTTCATGTTTTGGGTCATGTTTGTGTTTTTCTCTCTCATAATTAAAAATTCAAAAATAAAAAATATACCTTTTCCTTACTTTTCTCCAAAATTTCGAAAATTTGAGTTGACCAAGTCAAAAATTTTTAAAATTAGTTGTTTCTTATGAGTCAAGTCAAATTTTCAATTTAAAAAAAAATTCTTATCTTTTCAAAATCTTTTTCAAATTATATCTTTTTCATTTTTTATTTATTTTTTCGAAAATTTCAAAAATTCTTTTTCAAATTATTTTCAAAATCTTTTCCTTATCTTTATATCACATTTTCAAAATTACACTAACAATTAATGTGATTGATTCAAAAATTTGAAGTTTGTTACTTTCTTGTTAAGAAAGGTTCAATCTTTAAGTTCTATAATCTTATCTTGTAGTTTCTTGTTAGTGAAGTAAGTAATTTTAAAATTTTTTTGAATTAAATCTTTTTATCCTTTATCTTATCTTTTTCAAAATTTTTTTTATCTTTTTCAAAATTTGATTTCAAAATATCTTATCTAACCTCTTATCTTCTTATCTTTTCAAATTTGATTTTAATATCTTTTTCAACTAACTCTTTGACTTTGTGTTTGTTTCTTATTTCTTTTTCAAAACCACCTAACTACTTCTACCTCTCTAATTTTCGAAAATATCTCATATCTTTTTCAAAAATTCTTTTTTTTTTAATTTTAATTTTAACCTTATCTTATCTCTAATTTTCGAAAATTGCTAACCCCTTTTTAAAATTATTTTCGAAATTTCCCCTCTCTTTTCTTATTCTATTTAATTATTTATTTACTAACACTTCTCTTCACCTCCCCTATCCTTACTCGTTATACAGACTATTCATTCTTCTTCATTCTTCTCCCCTCTCTTTTTCTACTAACATAAAGGAATCTCTATACTGTGACATAGAGGATTCCTCTTTCTTTTCTTGTTTTCTTTTCTTTCATATGAGCAGGAACAAGGAAAAAGGCACTCTTGTTGAAATTGATCCAGAACCTGAAAGGACTCTGAAGAGAAAATTAAGAGAAGCTAAGTTACAACAATCTAAAGGTAACCTTTCAGAAATATTAGAACAAGAGAAGGAGATGGCAGCCGAAAATAATAATAATGCAAGGAGAATGCTTGGTGACTTCACAAAGCCAACATCCAAATTTGATGGAAGAAGCATCTCCATTCCTGCATTAGAGCCAATAACTTTGAGCTGAAACCTCAGCTAGTTGCCTTAATGCAACAAAACTGCAAGTTTTATGGACTTCCATCTGAAGATCCTTATCAGTTTTTAACTGAGTTCTTGTAAATCTGTGACACTGTAAAGACGAATGGAGTTGATCCTGAAGTCTACAAACTCATGCTTTTCCCTTTTGCTGTAAGAGACAGAGCTAGAATATGGTTGGATTCACAACCCAAGGATAGCCTGGACTCCTGGGATAAACTGGTCACTGCTTTCTTGGATAAATTCTTTCCTCCTCAAAAGCTGAGCAAGCTGAGAGTGGATGTTCAAACCTTCAAACAAAAAGATGGTGAATCCCTCTATGAAGCTTGGGAAAGATACAAGCAGCTGACCAAAAAGATGTCCATCTGACATGTTTTCAGAAAGGACCATATTAGATATATTCTATTATGGCCTATCTGAATTTTCGAAAATGTCATTGGACCATTCTGCA
>NC_029781.3:65284528-65286943 GCF_000817695.3 Arachis duranensis
GAGGACGTGTTAGTAAAGGTTGAAGGCCTTTACATCCCTGCTGATTTCATAATCTTAGACACTAGGAAGGAAGAGGATGAATGCATCATCCTTGGAAGACCTTTCCTAGCTACAACAGGAGCTGTGATAGATGTCAACAGAGGTGAATTAGTCCTTCAATTGAATGGGGACTACCTTGTGTTTAAGGCACATGGCCATCCCTCTGTGACAAAAGAGAGTAAGCATGAAGAGCTTCTCTCAGTTCAGAGTCAAGAAGAGCCCCCACAGTCAAACTCTAAGTTTGGTGTTGGGAGGCCACAACCAAACTCTAAGTTTGGTGTTCAGACCCCATATCCAAACTCTAAGTTTGGTGTTGGGACTATACAACATTGACCTGATCACCTTGTGGCTCCATGAGAGCCACTGTCAAGCTATTGACATTAAGAAGCGCTTGTTGGGAGGCAACCCAATTTTATTTATCTAATTTATTTTATTTTATTTTATTGTTAATTTGTGTTTTATTAGGTACATGATCATGTAGAGTCACAAAAAAAATAGAAAAATTAAAAATAGAATCAAAAACAGCAGAAGAAAAATTACACCCTGGAGGAAGCATAGGCTTGCGTTCAACGCCAGTAAGGAGCATCTGGCTGGTGTTCAATGCCAGAACAGAGCATCAACCTGGCGCTGAATGCTAGAAACAAGCAACATTCTGGCGCTGAACGCCAGGAATGTGCCTAAGAGGAAAATCTGGCGCTGAACGCCAGTAACAAGCATGAAACTGGCGTTCAACGCCAGAAACATGTTACATGTGGGCGTTGAACGCCCAGAATATGCATCACCTCGGCGTTTAAACGCCAGAATGGTGTGCAAAGGCATTTTACATGCCTATTTGGTGCAGGGATGGAATTCCTTGACACCTCAGGATCTGTGGACCCCACAGGATCCCCACCTACTATATTCCCACCTTACCTCCTAATCCTATTTTACTCTTCCCCATGTCACACTTCCCAACACTCTTCACCAATCACCTCAATCCCTCTTCCCAATCACCCCCTTCACCACTCACATCCATCCACTCTTCCCCATAAACCCCACCTACCTTCAAAAATTCAAAACCATTTTTCCCACCCATTCCCACCCTAAATGGCCGAACATACACTCCCCCCTCTCCCTATATATACCCTTCCATTCTACTTCATTTTCACACAACACAACCCCCTCTTCTTCACCTTGGCCGAACCTACATCTCTCCCTTTCTACCATATTCTCTTCTTCTTCTTCTTCTCTTCTTTCTTCTATTGCTCGAGGACGAGCAATATTTTAAGTTTGGTGTGGTAAAAGCATAAGCTTTTTGTTTTTCCATTACCATCAATAGCACCTAAGGCCGGAGAATCCTCTAGAAAAGGAAAAGGGAAGACAAAAGCTTCCACCTCCGAGTCATGGGAGATGGAAAGATTCATCTCCAAAAGCCATCAAGACCACTTCTATGATGTTGTGGCAAAGAAGAAGGTGATCCCTGAGGTCCCTTTCAAGCTCAAGAAAAATGAGTATCCGGAGATCCGACATGAGATCTGAAGAAGAGGTTGGGAAGTCCTAACCAACCCCATTCAACAAGTCGGAATCTTAATGGTTCAAGAGTTCTATGCCAATGCATGGATCACTAGGAACCATGATCAAAGTATGAACCCGAATCCAAAGAATTATCTCACAATGGTTCGGGGGAAATACTTAGATTTTAGTCCGAAAAATGTGAGGTTGGTGTTTCACTTGCCCATGATGCAAGGAGATGAACGCCCCTACACTAGAAAGGTCAACTTTAATCAAAGATTGGACCAAGTCCTAATGGACATATGTGTGGAAAGAGCTCAATGGAGAATAGACTCCAAAGGCAAGCCAGTTCAACTAAGAAGACTGGACCTCAAGCCTGTGGCTAGAGGATGGTTGGAGTTCATTCAACGCTCCATCATTCCCACTAGCAACCAATCTGAAGTTACTGTGGATCGGGCCATCATGATTCATAGCATCATGATTGGAGAGGAAGTAGAAGTTCATGAGGTCATCTCCAATAAAATCTACAAAATAGCTGACACGTCCTCTACCATGACAAGGCTAGCTTTTCCTCACCTTATTTGCCATCTATGTTACTCAGCTGGAGTTATCATAGAAGGAGACATCTCCATTGAAGAGGATAAGCCCATCACCAAGAAGAGGATGGAGCAAGCAAGAGAGACCCCTCACGGCTCTTAAGAAAGGCATGAGGAAGCTCATCATCAAGAAATCCCTGAGATGCCTCAAGGGATGCACTTTCCTCCCAACAACTATTGGGAGCAACTCAACACCTCCTTAAAAGATTTGAGCCACAATGTGGAACAATTAAGGGTGGAACATCATGAGCACTCCATCATTCTCCATGAAATAAGAGAAGATCAAAGA
>NC_029781.3:65286978-65287289 GCF_000817695.3 Arachis duranensis
TGAATTTATCCTTGAATTTAATTTAATTATATTGATGTGGTGACAATACTTTTTATTTTCTGAATGAATGATTGAATAGTGCATATGTCTTTTGATATTGTTGTTTATGAATGTTAAAACTGTTGGCTCTTGAAAGAATGATGAACAAAGAGAAATGTTATTGATGATCTGAAAAATCATGAAATTGATTCTTGAAGCAAGAAAAAGCAGTGAAAAAGAAGAAGCTTGCGGAAAAAAAAAAGAAAAAAATGGCGAAAAAAATAGAAAGAAAAAGAAAAAGCAAGCAGAAAAAGCCAATAGCCCTTAAAACC